>NC_064867.1:38237072-38537072 GCF_024139225.1 Suncus etruscus | reverse complement strand
ATTGTTCAGTAGCAAGTATATTCGTGAAAATTATTCTATCTCCAATAAAGTCCTTAATACAATAATAGAAGATTTAGTAAGTTCTTTTTTATGAGATGCATGCTGGTAACAGCGGTGGAGGGAGGACAACTTTGGCGGTGGGAATTCCCCTGATTCAATGTCAATATGTACCTAAAATGTTACTGTGACAGATTTGTAATCCACTTTGGTCAAAATAAAAATTATTATTATAATAAAAAGATAAGAGATTAAAAATACAATAAAAGAGGTGTGTGTGTGGCAGTTGTTGTTGGTTGCATAGACACTGCAAAATATAGAGTAAATAGAATGGAAAAACCTTTGGCCTAAAAACATGGAGACCTTACCCTTGAAGTATCCTGGCATAAGAGCAACTTCAGGCTTCAGGCATACTAAGTTGTCTCACCCCAAATTCTTTTTCTGTTATACCAGTAAAAGTTCTTCACAATCACAGGTGTTGCTGTCAGGTTTCTGTAGTTAGAGGTCCTGGTTTCTGTCCTATGCCGAAGTCAGGGTGACACGGAGCGTTTTTTTGGTTTTTTGGTGACAATGCAGAAAAACCCTGTCTTGAAAGCAGTTGCTGCTGTTACCAACTCCTTGTAGTGTCATATGAACCCATTCTGGAGTAAGTCGATGCCAGGGAAGCATTAGGGTCTTCCCTGGGAGAAGTTTGATTCCTGGTATGGGTGTAGAAAACCATTCTGTTTCCATTGATGGGATACAAGGTTCAGGGGGGAATGGTCAATGCCTGATCTTCTAAAGCCTAAACATGTCACTATGACAAGTGTTGAGGGTGAAAGGTCTCACTGCAATATAAAAGTTATATGTTCCTATCTCTATTAGATAAGAACTTGTTTGCACATATAAGATTTTCCCCATTTTGGGGCCGGAGAGATAGCACGGAGGTAAGGCGTTTGCCTTTCATGCAGAAGGTCATCAGTTCAAATCCCGGCGTCCCATATGGTCCCCCGTGCCTGCCAGAAGCAATTTCTGAGCATGGAGCTAGGAATAACCCCTGAGCACTGCCGGGTGTGACCCAAAAATCACAAAAAGAAAAGATTTCCCATTTTAATATGTCTATGCAAAAGGAACAATGCCACATGGTACTGCTGGTTTATATGTGGGTAAAAATTATAAGTAAATAATAACCTGGTTCTAACATGAACTCAAAACACTGAGAAACTCATCTACTAGAAGTTCCTACTATATAGATCCCCAAAATGGGGGAAATTGTCACTACATAAGAAGATATACATAAGGATTATACTTATTAAGGAAATACATCTAAAGAAATATTCAGAGGAGATATACATGTCCCTTTAAGACTTTTGAAATAGTCTGCAGGGGGGATATAATCCGCATCAAAGTGAGAAATCTTGCTCTCTTAATCTATAACTTCCTTGCTCTCTTCTTCCAACTCAAGTATGGAAAGATGTTCTACAATTGCTATCTTGCATCCCTGAGTAAATTTTACTTATCATAATTCCATTTACTAGGAGTGTGTTTGTGTTGTTGTTCCTCAAAATGTTTCTATTAATATGCTTAAAAAGTAGTTGGAGAACAATTAAATTTTACTTAAAGGTAACCTAAAAGCTACTTGTTCACTTCACCCCGTTAATAAAAGTCTTCAGATAGTTGCAATACAGTGAATAAATTATATTCTATTCCAGAAACTACCATTATAGGGGCACACAGAGAATTTTTTTGCCCCCAAATTCCCTTGTAGACAACTTCTTTCTCTAAAACCTTCAGGCATTTTCCACTCACATGTTTATGCTTTTTATCTGTCATACTAATAAAGTTTATATATATATATATATATATATATATATATATATATATATAGAACATTACATCAAATAAACTATAAGATATCTAGTCATTTTTATTTGCTTTTTCTATTTTCTTTCACTTAGTAAAATATATCGAAGAGTTATTTATGTTCTTTTATGAATCATTTGGTAGTCTTTTTGTTTGTTATTGTTTTCTTTTGGTTTGCTTTGGTTTTTGGTTTTGGAGCCATAGCCGGCGATGCTCAGGGGTTCCTTCTGGCTCTGAGCTCAGAAATAGCTCCTGGCTTGGGGGACCATATGGGACACCTGGGAATCGAACCACTGTCCATCCTAAGTCAGCACATGCAAGGCAAATGCCCTTACCTCTTGTGCCACCACTCTGGCCCCATTTTGTAGCCTTTTTGGTGCTAAATATTACTTATTCTTGGTGGTGCCATAGAATGTTTGTCCATGCACTTGTTGACCATAAAGAAAGTTGTTATAAATATTTGTTCACATGATTCACTTGGATTGTAATAGTTTCTTGACATTTTAGTATATTTATTACTTGGGGATAACACACTTATTTTTCAAAGTGACTATACCAACTATGTATTTTTACCAAAGTGAATGAGTATTTTTATTAAGATTTCTTGAACTTTCTCATTTATTTTCTATTTTAAAAGAAATTTCAATAGATAAAATGTGATTTTAAGTAGCATTTTCCTAAAGACTAAGGTTGAGCATGTTTTTATATTTGCATTGTCCATTACTTTCTTTGTAAGTGTCTATTCATATGTTTTCATGATTTTCTTTTGAGCTATTTCTTGTTGTTCAGCCTGAGTTCCTATATATTCTAGATACAGATAAAATATCACATAATATATTTATCAGAGCTTCTGATTTATATTTCTTTTACTTAGTTATTTCTTTTGTAAAAGACATTTTCAGAAAATCTGACTTGTCAATTTTATATGGACATGCTGTTGATTTCATATAAAATTTTTCTCCATTCAAATATAACATACTTTTCCCTTTTGTTTTTGTCTAAATATTTTTGGTTTGACATATTTGTAGTTAATATAAATACAGTATAAAGTGATGTCCATACCTGGAACCATTATTACTGAAGATGTTAGGGTTGTCTTAGCATAGTTTTTTATATTTTTTAAAACCATGACTTACAAAGTTGTTTATTAATACACCTGTTTTAGGAATTCAGTATTTAATAACAATCCAACCAGCATTGTTATCTTCCATTGCCCCCACCTAATAAGTTTGCCCCTTGGTATGTATAAACAAACATACTTCATATTTATTGTTATGACAAAATTTACTTACCAAAAATAAATATGTAAATGGATATTTGTGAAAATAGTTGTATCTCACAATATGGTTGTCTGCTGGTTATTAAATCACACATTGCTAGCTTATTGCTTTCTGTTATTGTCTCTGTGTGTGTATTTGTGTTTGTGTTTGTGTGTATAATTAAGTTTAATTAGCTGTATGCCACTTTTCCATCTAATTTGCTGTGTTCTTACTAGGTTGTCAGTAATGTAGAATTTGGAGGTGTTGTACAGCCACATACATAATCACATGCTCAGAAAACTCTAAGATCTGCAAACTGGGTTGATGAATTCACATGTCAGTATGTTGTGGCATATGAGTGTGGCTGCTGGAACTTCTAGCAGAGTAAGTGCTTAGATAAGGAAAGACTGTACAATCCTACTGGGAGAAGACCCCAGAGTGTTCAGCCCCAAAATCAATGTAGCTGAAATTTCTTCAGTTTGGGGTCTGCAGAGATTAAACATCATGCAGCAGTGAAGATGGGCTTTTGTGATGATGACAGCGGTGGGGTATGTATTCCTACTGGGTCTTTGGCAGGGCAGTAACTTGGTCTGCTCTCTTCCAAGAGTTTTCAGCCAAATACAGGTATGCTGTAAATTTTAGTAGCTTTGCTTTATCTCTTAGATTAGCAGTAAATATGTGAGGATAGACTCACATGTTTTCATGAGAATGACTGTGATGTGGGTGTTAACACAGATATTTGAAAAAGCTATATTCCATTAAGCATCATGTACCACAGCCCACCTTCACCTGACTTCTCTGTATCAATGTATTTCTGGAACTACTTTAGTTGCATTTTCTTTCTGTCAGATCCCGACTGTTTTGATTATGATTGTTTATAGTGCATCTTGAACTTAGGTGATCTGAATACTTACATCATTTTCAGAGTGATTTTGAGTATTTTAGCTCCTTTATATTTTTGCCTAGATTTTAGAATTAGCTGTTGTTCTGTATATAAAAATAATATAGGGTGCAGATTGCATTGAATCTATATATTAAAATGCAGCCTTTAAAATTTTCTATGAATTACTCTCAGCCATGATTTATAGGTTTTGACATATGCTTCCTAATACTTTTGAGTATACATAACTCTATTTCCGTTATATTGTTAACTACATTAGCTTTAGTTTAAAATTCCATTTGTTCATTATTAACTGGCTAATTTGTATATATTATTGAGTTTTACACATTCTTACAAAACTGATATTTTATTTCTAGTAGTTTCAGTACTTTTCTTTTTTAATGTAAAATGTTTATGTAAGCACCATGATCGCAAGCATGATTGTAGTTGGGTTTCAGTTATAAACAGAACACCCCTCTTCACCAGTGCAACATTCCCACCACCAATGTCCTCACTCCTTCCCAATCCCTGCCTGTAGACAGGCATTCTACTTCTCTCACTCATAACATTGTTATGATAGTTGTTAATATAGCTATTTCCATAACTGTACTCATCACTCTTTGTAGTGAGCTTCATATTGTTAGCTGAACCTTCTAGCCCTCATCTCTATTTTATCTGGGCATTATTACAATAGTGCCCTTAATCTTTTTTAAAACCCATAAATGAGTGAGACTATTCTGTGTCTATCTCTCTCCCTCTGACATACTTACTCAGCATAATAGATTCCATGTACATCTATGTAGAGGAACATTTCATGACTTCATCTCTCCTGATGGCTCAAAATATTCCATTGTGTATATGTGCCAGAGTTTCTTGAGCCATTCATCTGTTGAAGGGCATTTTGGTTGTTTCCAGTTTGGCTATTGTAAATAGCGCTGCAATGAATATAGCTGTGTGGATCAGTACTTTTTATTTTTAATGGTGTCACTTGCCAGGGACCAAACTCAAGGCCTTGCAACATTTCAGATATATGCTCTAGGAATTGAACTGCCTCTCTACTCGTTGGTATATTTTTTGTTGTTATTTTAACACATAAAATTTTTCCATTTATATTATATTAAAAGGATATCATGATATTGAAAGGAATTGACACTTACTTTATATTCAGTATGATGCTTGTTGTAAGATTTTTTTTTGTTGATATGTATTTTTAGGCTAAGGAAGTCCTCTGATAATTCTAGCTTATGTTTTGTCCTGAAAGAATATTGAATTTGAATTTCATAGTGCTTTTAATACATAGATTAGAAAGATAATGTAATTTTCCTTATTCAGTCAATAGTATACAGTTGCAGTTTATTTTAAAAATTATTCATGCTTGCTTCTCCTGAATGCATTCTTCTATTATATATATATATATATATATATATATATATATATATATATATTCCATTTTATATATTGATGGATTTGTTCACTCTTAAAATATTTTTGTAGGAATATGTATAAATGATAATGTTTTTTGGTTGGCATGTCTTCCAAGAATATACTTGGTAGTATTCAGGGGTCACTTCTGGCTCGATTCTCAGGTAGTATTCCTGGCAGTGATCCAATTCAGTACCTCGGCTCAAACCAGGTCTGATTTGATTAAAGCAAGTGTCATTATGCCTATACCATCTCTCCATCCCCATGGATGCTTTCTTTTCATATTTGGGCATTAGAATGATTCATACATTATGAAATAAGTATTCTCTCTCTTCCTCAATTTTGTGAAAGAAGCTTTCAGTTACACTGACTTACTTTTCTTATATTGAATTAATCCATGAAAACGTCTGGGCTTAGGACTTTTTTTTTTAGAAAATGCTTTCAATTGTGACTCAGGATCTTGAATATCTGTAAATCTGTTCTAGTCACCTCATCTTCATTTATTTCTGGTATTTTTTTATCTTGCAGGGTATCTGTTGTATTTACATTTCTCATTTTGTTGGCATAAATCGTCCGCTTCAGATAGTGAGATTAGAATATCTTTTTTAATGTTTTCTTTTGGGAGGATTTGAGGAGAAACCTATATCCTTTCCACCACTAGCCTTTCTTCTATTTTGTTTCATAAAATATGAATGCCCATAGCTACTGTTGAGCAAGATATGGGGTGGTTGGAATATTATATTTTGCTTAGTTAACTGTTGTATTTTTATCTACCATAAATTTGTGTGATTAATAACATAAGAGCTTTAGTATGCCCAGGGCAAGTATTTCTCAACCTGAACCCCTTTTTATCCTAATATAAAATGTGTGAACTATAAACCACCTTATAAGCCTTTCGGCATGAGGTAACAAAACATTTGTGTTCTGAATGCATACTGCATGAGCAATGCAATTTATTATTGTATTTATAAGAGAGTTGGTGTCCTTGTTACATTTTAGCTATAAAGTATGGCTCTGAGTTTTAATATCTAGGATGAATATAAAAAGGGGGATAGAGTCATGGGGTGAAAACTTAAAAAGTCAGCAAGATAAATATAATTTTACCTCCTTCCAATTTAAAGTTATAACTCATTTATAAAAGCTTTGCTGTAGCATACTACATTGGTTGGAAATATTTTTTCTCACTCAACTTGCCAGTCTAAATTACCCCAAATTCTCTACCTCCAATATCTCTATTACTAGATCCTGGGTATTATCAGTCATTTTTTAAATAATTCTATATATTTGAAATAAATTTTCAAGATTTTAATTAATGGCTCACAAGCCAAGTTGCATATTCGGTTTTATTCAACGTTTTTTTATGTGTCTGTACTATTATCAGAGATCCTCAAACTTTTCTCTTTTTTTTTTAAATTTTCAGCATGACTTTTTTTATAATATCTTTATTTAAACCCCTTGATTACAAACATGATTGTGGTTAGGTTTCAGTCACGGGAAGAACACCAGTAATTTTAAGTGTGCTTTGTAGAGTAGGCTGTGCCTCATATCAAGGAGCCCAGGTAGGAACACAATATAAGTTTTGGGCTTCTGCCATATATGGACCCCAAATCATCTCCTACACCCCAGTTGCTGTCCGTGCTTCCTCCAGCATCTCTATGGGACCATGGTTGACATTCTGCTTTCTTTCCTTAAACAGGTGGGCTCTGCATTGCCCAGTCCGTGAGAATCCCCCAAGAGCGCAAAGACAGGACCATTGACTTTGATAGAATTATCAAACAGCTCCTGGACACTCCCAACTCCAGGGCCGTCGTGATCTTTGCCAACGATGAGGACATAAAGTAAGGATGACTGTAAGGTGATGTTCATTACCATGCATGCTGCAATTTTAGACATTGAGTGTGCAGCGCAGGGTGGATGATGAACAAGTGGGGAAAGGACCCCATTTTCCCCATTTAATGGTGCCACCAAGTTGAAGTCTTTGTATCCTTCACACTTCATGACTTGAGATCTCATGTCCCTAGAAACAAAAGTCCACTATTACCATATATTCCCCCTGTACACACACACACACACACACACACACACACACACACACACACACACGCCTAGGATTACTTGGTACCTTTGGAGGGGGATTTGTTAAACTTATCTTCGTTATAAAAATGGTTTATGTTGAAGGAAAATAGTTTTTTTTTGGGGTTTTGGATAACACGCGGCAGTGCTCAGGGGTTAAGCCTAGCTCTACACTCAGAAATCGCTCCTGGCAGGCTCGGGGGACCATATGGGATGCCGGGATTCGAACCATTGTCCTTCTGGATGCAAGGCAATCATCCTACGTCCATGCTCTCTCTACGGCTCCAAGAATTATTTTAACAGTAGTAATCTTGCTTTAGATTCAAAATGTTTAAAACCAAATATCTTCTACTGTTGATTTTTTTTTTCAATCCAACTTGTCCTATTTCCTTAGCTATATTCTTTTTGGAACGAAGACTCTGATCTTCATTCCTTCTTCCTTCTTTTTCCTTGGGTCCTTGGCCAAATTATAAACCTAAATTTTGAAAATTTTTGTTGGCCTTGTTTTTTTTTTATCACATCTGGTGTTGCTCACGGCTTATGCCTCATTCTGTACTCAGGGATCACTCCTGGTTGACTTCTAGGACCATGTAGAATGCCTAGGATTAAACATGATCAGCTGCGTGCAAAGCAAGTAACTTCCATGTTTACTTTTTTGTTTCCCATTTCCCACAATGTTTCTGTATGTTTGCATATCTAAATATATTAAATGTATATATTTTGGCTTTTAATGTTTACTTTTTTGTTTACCATTTCCCACAATGTTTCTGTATGTTTGCATATCTAAATATATTAAATGTATATATTTTGGCTTTTAGTCCACACGTGGTAGTGCTCAGGGATTATTCCTAACTCTGCACTCAAGAATCACTCCTTGCAGACTCAGGCGACCATATGGGATTCTGGAGATCAAATCTAGGTCAGCCATGTACAAGGCAAACACCCTACCCACTGTGCTATCACTCTAGCCCTGTCTTAAAGATTTTAATAGCCATACAGAACTTTATTCTTTATATACATTGTGATTTATAGAACTGCATTTATTACTGATATTTAAATTTAAATGCAAGCTATGACATTATCAATAAAACTGTAATAAACTTTGCCTTCATAAATCTGCACGCACAATTGTAAATATACTAATAAATAACATCCATCGACAACAAACACATTATTAGCTAGCATGCAATATATTACTATAATAAAAGCATATACTCTAAAAACACATTGTTGTAGGAGAGTCTTGTGTGTATAACAAATTCATTTTGTTTGTTTGCCTTTTGGTCACAGTCAGTAGTGCTTAGTGTTTAGTCCTTTCTGTGTACTCAGGTATCATTCCTGATGAGCTCAAGAGACCATACCTGATGCCAGGATTTAAACCCAGGTTGGCATGATCCAAAGAAGTTTCCTACTCAAAGTACTATCGTTTTACATTCCTATAATAAGTTCTTAGAAAAGAAGTTCTAGAGCATCAGATGAGTTTCTTTTATAAAATTAAACACACATACACCAGATTTTTGTTTTGTTTTACTATAATTTTTATTTTAATCATAGTGGCTTACATATCTTTCACAGTATTATTTTAGGTACATCTTAACATTGAATCAAGGAAATTCCCATCACCGGATTGTCCACCCTCTACCCCCGTTCCCATCTGTCTCCCTTATCCCCCTCCCTCACCCCCCTGGGCTGCTAGAATGAGTGGTCCCCTCTGTGTCTAGCTTACTACTTAGTGATCACACAACTGTTTGGTCATTTTACCCTCCATTATTTTCCCCTCTATTTGGGAGGCGGGACTAGATAGTTCAAGTTTTGTGGTTTTGTTCGAAGAAGAGAAAAGCAATAAAATGGGGTAAAAATTAATTACACCGAAAATGGATGGAGTCCTTATAGAGGCTCTCATCCTTGGCTTGAGAGACAAAAGGGAAAAAGAAAGTGAAACACCCAACAATACAAAAAGAAATATCAAATAAAATATCCTGTGAGCACTACAGCACTAAAAATAAGCACCACATAATAACCATGGTCTTGAAATAAAAAACATGACAGAGCACAAAAAAGGAAGAAAAGAAAAGAAAAAAGAAATAAATAAATGGAGACAACAACTTCAATATCCACACCAAAACAAAGAATTCAATAAAAAATAGATAAATAACCAAAAAAGATTATTTTGTGCTTTTTTATTCCTCCTGCATAGGCACAGTAAATATTGGGGTCATTAGAAAAGGAATTCTCTTGGCCTTATACATCTGGGGTTTTTTCACCCTTGAAGTATACTGTCATGAGATTAATTATAAATTCCTTTTAAGTTCATTTACTCTCCCCTTGGTTCTTTCGTGATGTATGGAAGACTTCTGCTCTGTCCTGGGTGCTAAAATCAGACCTCTGTATCTAGAGATCTCAGTATCTGCCCAGTTCATGGAGTGGAACTTATGATGAAGTCTTTCTTTGCATACACCAGGCTTTACACTCTGAAGAAAACTATGTTCTTTATTGTTTTTTTAATAAAGCTGCTTTGCTTCTTAAAATATATATGTTAATATTTAATTCCAGGAGGCTCTGCAGGCTTACACTTTCCTAGATCAGAGTGAGGCAACTGAGTCACTCACAGTTTCATCGCTGAAAACATGGTCCCCAGTCCTAATGTCATGCAATCTATGCTTCTAGGAACCCAATACTACCCAGTTCTGAAAGTTTATCAGTGGGAGTAGGTAATTCCATGGAAAGTGTATTCATCTAGAAGCCAGAGAAACCTGAATTATTATTTTGCTTCAGAAATCAACACCATCTCACCTCGTGTCCCCCTTTTCCTGCCAATCCAGCCTATTATCCCTAACTTCTTGAGCTCTCAAACCTCAATGGTAGAGTGACTTGATTTCTCATTTTCAGTTTTTCATCTTTCCATATCATAACTCTTGTGTCACTACTTCCTCCCAGCCAATTATTTTTTCTGTTTTAATCTCCTGAATTGGAATTCTTGTTCTTTCCCTTTCATTATGCCACTGCCAACTTGAGTTTTGATACTATGTGAGATTTTTCTAAATAAATGAGTTTAGTCAGTCTTCTTTTTGTAAATATTCATTTAAGGACCGTTGTTACAAAATTTTTGTGATTGAGTTTAAGTTACATAATGTACACCATCCTTGAGCAGTGTACATTTGCCATCACCAATGTCTCCGGTTTCTCTCCTTCAGCTTCCTGACTCTGGGTCATGTACATTCTTTCTCTCTCCATCCCTTCCTCCCTCTCTCTCTCCTTTTGACACAGTAGTTTACATCATTGTTAATGAAGGGTACCAACCATGTCACTTTATTCCATTTCAGCACACCAAGTGATCAGTTCCAATTATCATTGTATCAGTGGATCCTTCTCTACCTAAACACTATTCACCACTCTTTGTGGCAAGCTTCCAACCATGGACTACTCCTGCCAGAGTCCTCCAAAATCTGGAAATTGAGCTCCCATTCGACCCAGCTATTCCACTCCTAGGGATATACCCTAAGAACACAAGAACACAATACAAAAACCCCTTCCTCATACCTATATTGATTGCAGCACTATTCACAATAGCCAGGCTCTGGAAACAACCAAGATGCCCTTCAACAGACAAATGGCAAAAGAAACTATGGTACATATACACAATGAAATATTATGCTGCCGTCAGGAGAGATGAAGTCATGAAATTTTCCTATACATAGATGTACATGGAATCTATCATGCTGAGTGAAATAAGTCAGAGGGAGAGAGAGAGTCACAGAATAGTCTCACTCATCTATGGGTTTTAAGAAAAATAAAAGTCATTTTTGTAACAATCCTCAGAGACAATGAGAGGAGGGATGGAACACCAGCTCACTTCATGAAGCTCCCCACAAAGAGTGGTGAATGCAGCTATAGAAATGACTACACAGAGAACTACCATAATCATGTGAATGAATGAGGGAACTGGAAAGCCTGTCTGGAGTACAGGTGGGAGTGGAGTGGGATGGAGGGAGATTTGGGACATTGGTGGTGGGAATGTTGCACTGGTGAAGGGGGTGTTCTTTACATGACTGAAACCTAATCACAATCATACATGTAATCAAGATGTTTAAATAAAAAAATCTTTACCAAAAAAAAAAGTAAATTTTGGAATTAAAGCAGAGATGTCCAGTTACCTTGTGTGTAAGAGACTTGCAGCCTCCACTGGTTAGGAATCTGCCAAGATAAGAATGATGCAGTCTTTGACTGACTGCCTTTGGGATGATTGTTTCCTAATGCCTGATCCAAATCTCAGTACAGACCTTGTGCTCAGTAATCACCAGGAAAGCATAATGAATTAGTAAATGAGAAAATCAACGGAATGCCTGATCTGAACCCCATTACCTAAGCATTCCAGTTCATTGTTTCTCTTATAAAATTCAACTGGATTTCTCATGAGGGCTATCTTCACTTTTGCACTCTGATCTGAACTCCATTCTCTACTCAAACTGTAAGAAACCATAGACAGCCGCTCAAGATATGCTAGTTTTCAACAACTGTGATTCTGAAGAGCTTTTACTGAGACCACAGAGAAAGACCTTGGGGCTCAACAACTTAGTATGCCTGAAGTCTGTAGTTGGTCTTATTCCTAGGATACTTCATGGGTAAAGTCTCCATGTGTTTAGGCCAACAGTTTTTTCTTTCTATTTGCTTTATAGTTCCTTTCTATTTGCTGTGCTTATTCAAACAACAATTAACAACTGCCCCCCATACCTTTTTATTGTATTTTAATCTCTCTTACCTATAAAAATGAGCTTACTAAACCTTCAGCTATTGTATTAATGACTCTATTGGAGATACAATAAAATAATTAATACAATATGCTTATAATTTACACAAATATATTTGCTACTGAATAGTTTCTTCTTTTTTCTTCTCTTCCATTTTATCTTTAAGTTTTCTGTTCTATTTTTTTTATTTTTTCAATAACTTTACTTTCCCGTATCTTGAAACTAATGTATTACAATCAGTTATGTCAACTATGTGCTGCATTTTCTTTAAAGAAAAAATTTCAACATATATATATATATATATATATATATATATATATGCTATTTTGCTATTTGGACTGCTATCATGGCATAACCCTCTTATATTTCATCTCTATTTCTAATATGGTGTATTCTTCAAGACTTCAAATACCTTTTTCTATACAACTGTTCTGTAAGATAAGCAGTAAGAATTTCTAAACCTCAAAGTATATCATTTTTCTCCTAACAAAATGCCTATTATATTCCTCAGAGACTATTTTTCTTCTCTAGTTTTTAGACTTTCACTCTGTTTTATCGATCGAAGATTTTTTTCTTCAACTACAGAAAATTTAATGTGTGGTCTCATGACCATTTTTAAAACCAGTATTTTATAGGGCACATGAAACACTTACTGCAGATAACTATAGTGTCAAATGTATTATAATACTGATTTGTACAATGGTGAAAGATTTTGACTGGGTGTTGTAGAAGGAAAATATTTCTCAAAGTCAGTGTGTTAGATATTATACATTTAGTAAGATATGTGATAATTATTATGGATTTTGGGCACAGTCATTGAGGTCAAGTGTATCCATATTTCTTTCAAAATATTGTTATATGTGCTTTTTCTCTTAAGAGTACTGATGAGCCTTTATGTTAGATTATTTTATTCTTTTGAAGGTGTATAATGCAGAGGGAAAATTTAGATTTATTTTAGAACATGAATTGCATATACTTTTCAGTAAAGAGTGGCAATATTACTAGCCAATTATGAAGGAAAGATAAATGCTAAATAAGTTAGATACCATGAATTTGATATGATTCAAGCCTAAGATCCTTTCCTGGAACACTTTGCTCTGTTTATAAAAATAAAGTACAAATATTATAACTCATTGTAAACATTGGGAAAGAATTTATTGAAAGATACTGTAATGAAAGGAACCCTGAGGTTTTCTTTGTTCCTAAGTTTCTAGAAAAAATAAAGGTTACAGAAAATAGTCACAAATAATGATTTTAAATATTATAATTTATAGTCCCAAGAAGAAAATCACTAATAAAAATGATTCTATTATAATCATTTTTAATAAAATGCACGTGTTTTCTGTAATAAAAATAGGATCACACAGGATTTTATATTCCATTTCTTGAGATTTACATGTCACTTATTATACCATAAGTATTTCAAATATTATAATCTTATCATTTTTAAAAATCACATTTAAATATATTAAAATGAGTTTTGATTTTGTTTCCTCTCCATATGAATATATAAACATAAATATATGTGTGTAAACTACATCACATCTCTGTCTTTGTTTTACTTGGTTTCTTGGTGTTTCCATAATCCTGAGGTGTTTTAACACCTCTTCAATACATTATTACTGTTATAGGAATTATAATAAATTGTGTTATATCTGTACATATTATTTTATAAAATGAACTATGTTACATCTGTATTCTTCTGGACCATCACATGCTCCCAATTTTTAACTACAACCAAAGAATCTGGCCATTTTTAGTTCATCATCACTATATAACAGCTGAGGAGTATGTTTCTTTGTTCTTAAATTGGACCTTTATTTTCTTGGCTTTTTGCACCCCATCTGGTGGTGTTCAGGGTTTATCCTGACTCTGCTCAGGGATTATTACTGGAAGACTCGGGGGATCATATGTGTTTACAGAAATAGAGTCATATCAGCCATGTGCAAGGCAAACTCCCTCTTGCTATACTATTACTCTAGCCCAAGACATATATATAGATATAGATATAGATATAGATATAGATATAGATATAGTTTCAGTAATACTAGAGTAAATGAAGCTTTTGTATTTGAATTGCTTTTCATTGTCATTACTTAATTAATTATCTTTTGCATTGCATTTGGCCCCAAAAAATAAGCATGTTTTTGGATAGTATTTTAATCTTTTCTTAGATTAAAATTAAAGATTTTCCTTTTTTTTTGTTTTTTTGTTTTGTTTTGTTTTGTTTTTTGGGGGTCACACCCTGCGGTGCTCAGGGGTTACTCCTGGCTGTCTGCTCAAAAATAGCTCCTGGCAGGCACGGGGGACCATATGGGACACCAGGATTCGAACCAACCACCTTTGGTCCTGGATCGGCTGCTTGCAAGGAAAACGCCGCTGTGCTATCTCTCCGGGCCCTAAAGATTTTCTTAATAGTACTCTAGATCAAGCATATAACGTGATTGGATTGCACATATTCTTTTCAATAGAGTATAATACAAAATCTTGGCTACCTGTTCATGCTACAAAACTCATTGATTATATGATTATATTCTGACTAGGCCCTCTCTAAACAGATGTTTTTACTTTCTTCTTTAGTCTTTTTTCTCTCTAATTCATTTAAAATAGTATTTCTTAATACTGCTTATATGACAGAAGTTATTTTTAAATATCTTTATTTAAACACCTTGATTACAAACATGGTTGTGGTTGGGTTTCAGTCATGTAAAGAACACTTTCCTTCACCAGTGTAACATTCCTATCCCAAATATCCCTCCTCCACAACCACACCCACCTGAACTCTAGACAGGATTTCTACTTCCCTCATTTATTCTCATCGTTAGGATAGTTCTCAATGTAGTTATTTCTCAAACTACACTCATCAGTCTTTGTGGTGAGCTTCAGGAAGTAAGCTGGAACTTCCAGCCCTCCTCTCTTTTGTCTCTGAAAATTATTGCAAGAATGTCTTTCATTTTTCTTAAAATCCATAGATGAGTGAGACTATTCTGCATCTTTCTCACTCCCTCTGACTTATTTCACTCAGCATAATAGATTCCGTGTACATCCATGTATGGGAAAATTTCATGACTTCATCTCTCCTGACAGCTGCATAATATTCCATTGTGTATATGTACCAGAGTTTCAAGAGCCATTCGTCTGTTGAAGGGCATCTTGGTTGTTTTCAGAATCTTGCTATGGTAAATAGTGCTGCAATGAATATAGGTGTAAGGAAGGAGTTTTTGTATTGTATTTTTGTTTTCCTAGGGTATATTCCTAGAAGTGTTATAGCTGGATTGTATGGGAGGTCAATTTACAGTTTTTGGAGGAATCTCCATATAGCTTTCCATAAAGGTTGAACTAGATGGCATTCCCACCAGCAGTGGATAAGAGTTCCATTCTCTCCACATTCTGCCAACACTGCTTGTTCTCATTCTTTATGATCTCTGTGGTGTAAGGTGGTTCCTCATAGTTGTTTTGATTTGCATCTCCCTGATGATTAGTGATGTGGAGCATTTTTTCATGTGCCTTTTGGCCATTTATATTTCTTTTTTTGTCAAATTGTCAATTTCTTCTCCCCATTTTTTGACGGGATTAGATGTTTTTTTTCTTGTAAAGTTCTGTCAGAGCCTTGTATATTTTGGATATTAGCCCCTTATCTGATGGATATGGGTGAATAGTTTCTCCCACTCAGTGGGTGGCTCTTGTATCCTGGGCACTATTTCCTTTGAGGTGCAGAAGCTTCTCAGCTTAATATATTCCCATCTGTTATTCTCTGCTTTCACTTGTTTGGAGAGTGCAGTTTCCTCCTTGAAGATGCCTTTAGGCTCAATGTCATGGAGTGTTTGACCTATGTGTTGTTCTATATACCTTATATTATCAGGCCTGATATCAAGGCCTTTAATCCATTAGGATTTTACCTTCATCCATGATGTTAGCTGGGGGTCTAAGTTCAATTTTTTGCAAGTGGCTAGCCTGATGAACACAGATGTGAAGGCCCTCAACTTACAGAAGATTTGACTCACTTATGCCTCTTTTCTCTTCCTAACATTGTCTGACCAGATTTTTATATAGTAAAATCAGTGTTTACATTCATTATACATTAAAATATTCATAAATTTCATAATATCAAATATTTTATATAATTTGAGGACAAGAGTTTATTTTTCATATGCTAACAATAATTTTACCTGTCTATTAAATAATATACAAAAATATACATATTTTTGGAAAACTCAAAAACAGTATCTAGGATACTCAGACTGGTGATACAGCAACTATAGTAGACAGTTTTATACTGAGGAAGAAGAGTTTCTTGGGCCTATAGTGTTTGAATGCAGGAGGACCAGACACAGATATATTCTGGGGAGAATATTATGTTAGGTCTCCTCCTTGCACAGCATGTTCCCCAACCCCAATCTATATGTTTAATATTTTATTGTTAATTTTATTTTCTATGCCATCTCCATGTCTGCTTATAGAATCCTTTGTGAAGTATATATTTTCTTGAATGCTTTCCCCAAAATTTTAATCTTTTCATTTTCCTCTGCATTGGTCTCTTTGAAATTCTAACGTTTTTTCTTATATTTTCATGTGTGTTTAATTTCCTCCTTTTACTGGTATGCAGTCTCAAAAAAGCATTAAAGGATGAGAGAACCTTTTCTGTGCTTAACTCTTAAAATCGTTCTAAATTTACATCAATATTTAATTTTTAGTTAGGAAGGTCATGTATTCCCTCATGTTTATTTTTAAAATCATGATAACATGCACATAAATGATTTATAACACATAACTGATCATTCACCAGTTATATGACTCCTAAATTTCAGGAGAATAAAGTGTCTTATTATAGATAAAAAAAAGTTTATAAAGATTATTGAACCTCTGTGCTAAATCTATTTATGTGGAGGTACTCATTGTCAAATATTATATGTAAAAATCAATTGTTCCTTATATTAGATAATATAATAATTTTCTTCAGAACTCAAGAGGTATTGCTCTCATTCATTATATTTCATTATTTTTCTTGTTGAATTTGTTGTTATTGTTGATATTGATTTTGAAGTTGAGGTTTAAGTTGTTGATTCTGAGATTAATGATGTTGCTTTTGAGTTTGTTGCCAGTGGTGTTGATTTTGGTTTTGATGATGCTTGGGCTATTTGATGTGATAGTAATGATTTGATGTTGAAATTATTATTTTTCATTGGTACAGATTTTTTGGTAGACAGAAGTGTAGACATTCAAATAGTTGATGTTCATATTTCAGCTGTTGTTTATATTGTTTCATTTTGCATGTGGGTTGACATGTTCCTGAGAATTTGGTGATATGATGCTACTTAATTTTTTTACAACTTTTCTTATTTATTTTGAAAATCATTTAAATATTCTCAATAATTCCTAGGTTTTAAATTTTTGGTTCATGCTTTATATTGTACAAACTACATTGCTTAGTAAGCCTTTTGGATTTGAAAACTTATACTTTTTATTGCTTGGGTTTTTTCTTTTTTCATTGAAAAAAATTTCCAAGGATATCAACTTTTTTCTCAGCGCATTGTTCTAAAATATTATTTGGAAACAAGCGCTCTTAATTTCATTCTTTACATAAACTTTATTTTCATATTTTGTTATAAGTTGACTACTGGATAGTTTACTTTATTCTTTGCGTACCCCAATATGACTAATTCAGTATTATTAATAACTAAAATTTATTTTCTGCTATCAATTTCTATCCCATTCTTGATTCCCGTTAATTATCATTTGCATGCTTTATTTTATTTTCTAGTTATGTTTTAACTTTTGTGTCACACTCCAGTATGAGGTGAATTGAGGCCTTTGATATAGTTCTAATTTGTTATCTTAATTATTTTCTGTTGGTCTTGTTTTTTCATTGCCTTTCATCTGCCTTTTCCTCCTTCCTTTGGGAAGGGGCTTTCTTTGGATCTCAATAAATGGGAGGCAAGATTGCTTACCAGTGAGCTGCCATTTACGCTTGTGGTTCCACCTGGTGGAGCAACTGGCTTGTGGATGAATAGCTTGCAGTGTGAGTTTTCTTGTCTGCAATAACCTCCATATATGTGTTGATTATTTAT
This sequence comes from Suncus etruscus, assembly GCF_024139225.1. Lineage (NCBI taxonomy): Eukaryota > Metazoa > Chordata > Mammalia > Eulipotyphla > Soricidae > Suncus > Suncus etruscus. The sequence goes on along the minus strand of NC_064867.1, from coordinate 38,518,783 downwards.
TATGGGGAATTACTACTGGACCAACTTCTTCTGTCCTCCCTGGATAGGGGGTATGGGATATCCCTTGCCCTTTTGGAAACTGTGGAATAACCAGACCTCAAACCAACTCCCAAAGAACGACTCATTATACTTCAGATTATTTTTTTCTTCTTGAATTACATAGTTTCTGTGTTGCATTTAAAACTTTGCTAGCTATGGATGATTTCTGCAGTTTTTTGTTTAATTTTTATTTAAGTTTTTATTTAAGTTCTCCGTTTAAGATTGCTCAGTACCTGGAAAGATCTTTTTAATTGATAGATTGCTCACTGGACATCCAAGGTTATTCTACAATGCATAGAAATAATTTCTTCTTGTTGTCCCATAAGATCATTTCTGTGTGGCAATATATAAAACAATTTTGGATAGTATTCTGTTTTTTTTTTTATAAAACATTGTTACTGCCTAGATTAGAACACCCTTGGTTTCCAGCAGTCTATAAGTAGGATAGCCTATCTGTAAGCTTTTATTGTTTTCAGTATTAAATCACAACTTTAATTGTGTCTCCTCCAACTTGACAACAACCCAACCTTCATGAGCTCATAATCTCTCATCACAATCTTCTTAATGTGAAGTACTTATAATATCACTATTTTTACATTTTAAATAGAAAAATTCCATTTTATACTCTACCTGGGATAAAGGGAAGAAAATCTATTTTTTGATGTTTCCTATATGTTTGTGCTTTCCTGATAGGATACAGGCTACCAGCAGCAATATATATGAATGATAATTTTCCAGTTATATAAAAAACACTCAATTTTGTGGCCAGAGTATAGAGTATGGAGGGTGTTTACACTGCATGCCTATTGCCTGGGTCTGATACCTGGCATTCTATATGACTCTCTGAGCTATGTTCTAAATGTTTGATCCCTAGTACAGAGCTTGGTATGTGTCAGCCCTAAGTACTATGGGAACTAAAATTTGATATCAATTTGATATCAAAATCATCCATTTTGATGATTCCAACCATATAATTAATATTTTAATCACAAGAAGAAGTGAAATTGCCATCTCATCCTAAAGAATATTGTTAAATTTCTTCCTAATAAACGTATTGCCTTTGCTTATTAGTCATTTATATTTCTCTCTTTCTTTTGGCTTTAATGTTTTCCACTATTTTTCATTCTGATTTATTTATTTTTGGGTTTGGAGCCACACCTGGTGACACACAGGAGTTACTCCTGGCTATGTGCTCAGAAATCACTCCTGGGTTGCGGGACCATATGGGATGCTGGGGAATCCAACCGTGGTCCATCCTAGGCTAGCACGGGCAAGGCAGATGCCTTACCACTTGCACCACTGCTCTGGCCCTTCTAATTTAATTTAATTATTTTTCAAATTGGGAATATAAATTCTTTGACATCCTTTTTTGATTCTTATTCTATACTTTTGGAGAACTGGTAGCCTGCCTCCCCTCTGCTTGACACCCAGTGTGAAATATAGTCAGCAACTGCTCTTTGTCAATAGCCAACTTTTTCATATTTCTTTCCACAGGCAGATTCTTGCAGCAGCCAAAAGAGCTGACCAAGTGGGCCATTTCCTTTGGGTGGGCTCAGACAGCTGGGGATCCAAAGTAAGCCCACTGCACCAGCATGAAGATATCGCAGAAGGAGCCATCACCATTCAGCCCAAGAGAGCCACCGTGGAAGGTACGGATGGGCCTGTGCGCGGCATGGAGGATGTGCCGAGAGTGGCTGGGTCATAGGGTGGACACAGCATGTGTCTCCTGGAGGGTTTGACATTTTCATGCATCACATGGAATGTGTATCCATGAGTTAGACATGAGAGCACACATCCGGTTTGTGACCTTTGTTGATATTTCCTTGGAGGAGAGCATATTATTTTTGTAATAATAACAAAATTAGCAGGCATTCTTTTCTCATGGTGCCAGGAAAGCTTCCTAAAAAATGAGCACTTACTATTAGTAAGGAATGAACTAATAACATAATCCAAGAATCTGTAACTGAGCGGCTTATGAATATCCTCCCTTTGTAATTTACTATTACTTTCTTGAGTGGATAATTCTAGGGTTCCCATGCTCTCCTTCACCCCTCAGGTTCCTGTCAGAGCACACAGAGCCTGGAATATATAGCATGACCATTCTTTAAGCCACCAACCTCATTCTGTCTCCTGAGACTTTATTGATTCTTTCACTCTTCTTTCTCTTGTCTTTCTGAATTTTACCCCTTTAATTTACCTTCATTGCTTCTTTAAAGACATAGAGAAGTAGGATCAGGAGAACATATGTATTTTCATTCTTATGATCAAACAAAATGTGTTGATACTGTTATATATTCTCCTGGCATTGGAAAATCAAAGTCATTTTGAACGAGATGCTGCAAAGACAAGGAAATCTTCCACTGCTATCCTGCTTTATATTTTTTTAAATAATTTTTATTGTCATCAACGTGAGTTATAAGTCTTTTGCAGTAATATTTAAAGTATATAGTGACATTGAATCAGGTGTATTCCAACCAACAGTGTTGTCCTCCCCCCATTCCTGTTCCCAACATCCCACTCCTTTGCCCCCTGGACTGTTAGTATAACTGGTCTGCTCTGTGTTTAGCTTGTTGAAGATTGGGTATCGATTCTGTTGTCATTGACTTCGGGTTTGGTGTTTAAATATAATCATTTTATGTTTCTACTCAATGTTCATACAACCGTTGGATTCTGCTCTCATCTATTTTTCCTCTCAATTTATGTGGTAGAACAAGACGATTCAAGTTCTGTTTGGAAAAAAAAAGAAAAGAAATGAAAAAAGAAAAACCAAAATATAAAAAACAAAACCAACAAACAAAAACACTAGGAGGAGTCCACATTTTCTTTTTCCAATGGTCTCAGTATCCATAGTTTTTATATAGTCTCTCATTCACTTTACAGATGTGCATATCTTTCCCTGACTCTGCTCTGGCCTCCCTAATTATTCTCTGAAGCAAGTTATAGGGTCCTTGTAGATGTGTTGAAACTAACCTAATTGTCATTATAGGGGTTTCCTCTTTGTGTTGTCTGGTGGAAAAGAAAGAAAGGCCTCCAAAGTGTTACCCTGTATTCACTGGAAGGCATTTAAATAATTGCCATATCCAAGATAGACATCTAGGAGAAGATATCCTGGCTTAGGACCCACGAACACACATTTGTAGATAGTTTGTAAGAATGAAATGCTTTAATTATCTCTGCTCCCTTTCATGCAAACATGTCAGTGTCTGCGGCATGCCTGACTCTACATTAAGTATGAAGGAAAAAGCAATGACCGTCCCCACTACCTCAGTCTAAGTGGAATGACATACTCAAAGGTACCAGACAGAGCTGAGTACTCTGGTATAGGGAAAGCAAATATAAGGAATAGATGTAATGGGGCAATGGGAAGTTATATTTTTCTAGTCTAGTGTGATAGGGATGTGACTCTTGAGATGATGTGGAACAGAACACAAAGACTTGTATTCAATAAGGAAAACCCACCTTTTTCTACATGTATCAGTGAAACAGGCCATTTGGGGTCACCAAATACAACTGTGCGTAGCACAGGCCTACAGAAAACCCTCCAGTTCTCCAAATGTTCTCAGTTTCTCCACATGGGGCCCTAGTATAGACTGTCAGGAAAAATATCCTTGCTCTAAGAGCACCAATGGCTTCATGATTGCTCCCAATTCTTTCCTATGAATGCTGATTTTCTGCTTAAATGGGCTCTTTCTCATGAGGCATCTGTGACCATGTGCCAATAGATCTTGGAGGAGAAAAGTTTGGGCCCAACTCTCACCCTTGCTCTTTTCTTGTTTTCTTTGTTTTTTTTTCTCTCTCGAACTTTCTTTTTTTTATTATAATAATAATTTTTATTGACCAAACAGGGTTACATATCTTTCACAGCAATATTTTAGGTAGCCATTAACATTGAATCAGAGAAATTCCCATCACCGAAGTTGCTATGGGAATATTACTCTTCTTTGGCTAAAGGCAGAAGCCAGGAAAACAAAGGATAACCTATGCTCTTTGTTTTTATTTGTTTTAAGAAAGGAGCAGAATGTTAGCCCATCCCCCCCCCATTCTTCCTGTGTAACCTTACCTATTAGTTAGACCTGACCATTCCTGGGAGGGGTCTTTGGGAGGTTTCAATAGGATCACCTGAGGGGCAGAGGGAGGATTTTGGAAGAGGATTTGGAGGATGGATTGGGAGAGAAGCATGAGGAGGAAATATGGCTGAAAGATAAGATATAATGCAGGGCTAAATAAGAATCCACAGCGTAAAAGGTTATGATAGGCCACACACATGGTGGCTAGGGCCTTGAATAAAGCTGATATCTCCTGAAACCTGCCTGTGATTTCTCCCAGCCGATATCCTGAATCTACAGACTTGCTGGCTAGAGGAAGTTGCAGACACATGGCCTGGGCTGGAGGAGAAAGGTCTCTCAGTCTCCATCTCTCCATCCACCTCCATCCAGCCCCATCGAAGGACTATTATTCAATACCCTTGCTCTTTTTTGTGTCCCTATTCCATCATCTCCATCTGAATCAGCAATCTTCTGCCACTCTGTTGTCAGCTCCAGGAATAGGCCCCAGTCCCAGTGATAGCAGACATTCTTGCAGATATAAAAATGGGTGCAAGGGGCTAGAGTAGCAATACAGCAAGAGAAGTCACTCTCCATGCATGTAGCAAACTCAGGTTTGATACTTGGCAATCTATAAGTTACCCTAAACTTACCAGGAGTAATTCTAGAGCTCAGAGCTAGGACTAAGCTCTGAAATCTACTGTGTGTATCCCCCCTCCTCAACAAAACCAACAAACAAAAAAAGCCCATTCACTCCTAGATTGGTTAAGTCCTAGATCACACATATATCTGGCACTGGGTGTGGGTGAGGGCGTAGGGTTATTGTGAGCAGTACAAGACACAAAGGCCTCGTTTCAGGGGTAGTTTACAAAATTACACAAACTCAAAGAATTTCAAAATCATTGAAGCAAAATCATTTTTAAAATGTGTATAGAGGGGCTGGATCAGTGCAGTAGTTCAGGGGTAGGGTGTTTGCCTTGCACGTGGCTGACCTAGGACAGACCGTGGTTTGATCCCCTGGCATTCCATATGGTTTCCCCAAGCCAGAAATGAGTTCTGAGTGCATAGCCAAGAGTAACCCCTGAGCATCACCAAGTGTGGCCCCAAAAACTAAAAAGAAGTATATAGAGAGATAGTACAGTGAGGAAGGTGTTTGCCTGGTAACTAGCCTGAATTTAATCCCCAATATCCAATAAGGTTTGATGATCAACATGGGGAGGTGAGAATTATGCCAGTAGTAAGCTCTTATTGTCACCAAGTATTTCCAAAAAAAAAATCTGCACAGACAAAAATTTGTATAGAGATATATCAAGTCATTAAATAAGACACAAAATATCATCTGGAATCTGACAAAAAATTATAATAATAATAATAATAATATCCATGGTGGAAGGTTAAATTATAAGTAGAAATGGCATTTTGGTAAGAATGTTATTGCAATGGGTATAACTCATTAGACTAAACTCTCCAGCCCTATTGACCATACAGTAAGTGTTCTTGGCTTTTGAGCTATGAGACATTTCTTCAAGTGTATGTTTATATTTCCATGACTGTTGCTGCAAATATCAGCTGAGAAAAATCACCTTGGTAAGACATGTACTCAACTGGTTGGTGTAATTCACACCCACTGTTTGTCCAAAAAAGTTTGCTCCAACCCAAATTGCTCCAGGTAGGGTGGTTGTACAAAGCAAGAGAATTTCCAAAATGAAAATGCTTTTACCAATAAGTTTTTCTCCTCTGTCTAATTATTTACCTCTTTCCTTTTATTGGATGTTTTATATTAAATATAATGGGTGAAATAGCCTCCACAGATTATTCCTAGTAGTCAATAATCCAAATACTGTCTTCCTTATGCTATATCATGGACCATTTCTATGTGTTACTAGGAACCATGTAATCAACATGTTCTTTTTCTCTGGATCCAAAATTTGAATCAGTTCCACAAGTATATGTATGTATTCAGGGTTGGCCTTTGGATTTCTGTGGATGTAGTTAACAACTATATCCTTAGGAAAGATATTGCCTCTGAAAGTAATGCTTCTCTCTCTTTATGAAGTCTTTTCTGTTAATTCTCCACTTATAGAAAAAGGCTTTCAGCGACCACAGGGAAACCTCTTTTAGTTTGATAATGATAGAAAGTGCCTGGAAAGGTCAAACTGGATCCCCTGGCCACCCAATCTCATGGGAGATCCCAGGAATGTCTCTGAAATGTACCAACATGCTTCTGCTCTAAGTTAAATCTCACTGTGAATGGTAGTTTCTCCTCATTGGGGAATGAACTGGAGAAGTCTGGCACTCTTCAACTTTGATCCATATTAACGAAGACTCTCTTCTCCTCCTCTCTATTCTCTGGCAAATCCTGCAAGGCAAAGATGCCCAAGTCACTTTCATACTTCCCTCTGAAGTGCTCTTTGCTCTATAATACCAGACTGTCATGGACACAGCTTAAGCACAGCAGTAGGCTCTGAGCACAGAATCTTATCTCTGTCATCATTATTTATGCTCTGAGCCAGAGTATAAAAGGTGGATTTTGTAGGCTTGCTATAATGGGCCCAACCACTGGTGATGATTTTGAAATGGTTCAGTAGAGCAACTTGGTTTCTTACTTCAATCTGCTGTAAATGTGAAAATAGAAGTACTTCAAATCTGACAGCAAATTTTTTTTGCTCAGGGTTGAAGCTAATTCTTTACATTTCCTAAAACCTGAAATATAAGCTGTAGATAGCTGAGCTAAAATATTTCTGACTCCAATTTATATCTGCCCTGTGTTAGCCTTTCTTCATTACCTGAACTTTGATATCTCATAAGGTTCTGGTAAGGAAATGGAAGAAAGTTAAAAAATATATTACTTTAAAATGCAATGTTAAGCAACGTATGTAGCTTGAGACCTGTAATCTTGTTTAATAAGAACTGTGAGAATATTCCATTATCATTAAGGTAATTTATTCCATAAAATCTAACACTATAAATAATCCTGGTACAATCCCCAGACATGAGGCAGATTACAATCTAGATATGTAATCTACTCAACTCTCTACTCTAGCTATGTAATCAACTGCCCTCAAATACCATATTTTTCACTCTATAAGATGCACCTGACCATAAGCTGCACATAGTTTTTAGATGAAAGAAAACAAGAAAAAATATTTCAAATCAAATATTGTACTAAAATGCGTGTGATGGTGAACATGTGTTAAACTGATTGCTTTTATTATGTGGTATGTCTGCTCAAGAAAGGGGGCATAACACTGCAGATTTCAAGTGGTTATTTATGCTCTCCTCTCCTGCACTCAGATTTCAGCTCCAGGCAGCAATCGCTCCATAAGATGCATAGACATTTCTCCACATCTTTTTTTTTTTTTTTGTGGGGGGGGGACAGGGTTGAGTCTTATGATACTAAAATATGGTAATTGCCATTGCAATGGAGAGATGTCAAATGATATTAGAGAAGAATGAAACAGTACCATCTTAGTATAATTACTCTAAGTATGGTTTCTTCAGAAGCACCTTACAAATGTTTTGAAATGCAAAGAAATATGATTTCCCACTAAGTGGTCATATAATGCACCTCTAAATGAAAACCAGGAGAAAGTTAATGAAGAGCAGTAACTCAAATTTATTTAGTAGGTCTATAATCTTGGTATACATTTCTGTATCAGCTCCTCTCATTGCTTAAAATCTACCAAAAGTCCAATTTCCTATTTTCTCAAGATAAAAGACAATGTTTTTATCCTGAATAATCAATCACAATTTTAAGGAGCAAACATTTTCTGTGTTTTATAATAAGAGTTAATCTACCCACAAAAGCCAACTCTTTGGAAGCCCACACACAACCACCACCATGTCCAAACTTGTCATGTTTGTATTCAATGTTGATCACAACCTCAAACTCATGGCCAAGCATGAGCACCCAGAAACTGGAGGTTTCCTATAATATTGTTGGGCTGAAACATTTGCATGCATCAGGTCATGAACACACATGTTCACAAAAAAGAAAATTCTTAATTTCTTTGTCATCTGAACATGTCTATAATATATATCTATGCAAAGACTACATGTGTTTGTTTTGCCTTTTCTTTTTTTTTTTGGTTTTTGGGCCAAACCAGTTTGACGCTCAGGGGTTACTACTGGCTATACGCTCAGAAATCGCTCCTGGCTTGGGGGGACCATATGGGATGCCGGGGGATCGAACCGCTGTCCGTCCTACACTAGTGCTTGTGAGGCAGACACCTTACCTCTAGCGCCACCTTCCCGGCCCCTGTTTTGCCTTTTCTAAGGATGAGGAAAATATTCACCCTGTAGTTTCTCTCTTGAGTAATTTTTAATTAAAATGTTTAAATAAGTATAGTAAATAAATCAATATTAAAAATATTGTGGCTCATGATCTTACTCATGAAATTCAAGGAGGGATTGCATACCATCTGCATTGTTGCCTGGAAGCATCTCTTGTGTTCTTGGTCATATTACCTCTCCTTCGAAATGTGGAGACACCCTATGTGATATGGTCTTATTACTCAACTTGGAGAGTTACTGAGATGTTAAGAGTGTATGAAAAGTCTCAATTCTGCTTCTCTGACCAGTGGAGAGAACAGATAAGACTGCTTCTGTCTGATTTAGATGCCACAGCTGGAACTTTCTTTCCAATCTCTGTTGCTTCCACTAATAGAAGCACTTCGGACCAGAGACTGGGTAGATCACAAGGGAATCAAAAGAAGATTCTCAGAAAACAGCAGCAACTTATTTTTAATCTTGTCTTGCTAACTTAGAGATGTGTCTTGAGCATGGATAAAGAACTATCAAGATAGAAACCTGTGACCTAGATAGCATCCTTTCTGAAAAGAATTCGCCCTGGGTGCTTTAACTCCTAAAAAAATGTCCTTCCTTGTACAAGTGATTTTCTTTGAAGCTCTAGGACTCCTTAATAAACTGGTCGTACTCTCCCACAGCTGCATTGTAGACTTCCAAGAATGAGGTACTTGAGATTATAAACGAATATATTCAATTACCATGTGTTAACATGAGCATTTAATATGACTTAAAATTATAGAAGTCAATGAAGCAAAGAGAGAGGAAAAAGAGATGCTATTTCAGGGAAAGGATTTATTTGGAAATATTTAATTAAAGATCATCACTTATTTGTGTGCAAGATAATAAGGTTTATTTTTCAGATAAATCAAAAACACTAGAAAAATACTGTGTTTACATTATTGTGCAGCTATATCCATGTGTATATTTCACTTGAAACATAACAAAATGGAATCTTCTGGGTTCATTTCATTGGTTTTATTTTAGACTATGCCATTAATTTTAAGCCTAGTCACAGATGTTCCTTGATCTCACAACAGATAAATAAGTGGTTGTGTATAAGTTTAATAATTCACATGCATTTGTGTACTTTAGCACACATAAAAATAATATTTTTATGAACTTCCCCATAATGAGTAATAGTGAAAATTAAGAAGAACACTTTCTATGTATTTTTTGGACCATAGCTTTCTGGACTTAGTGCTCCCACTCATAGGTAAACTAGATGAAACCTTCTTCAACTTGTCTATCCTTTTGTCCCAGAGAAATAAAACACAAAGAACTCAGCAAGAAACACCCCAGATTAAAAAAAATATATTGATTTCGAATTGAATGTCATTGAGCTTTTAAAAAACTCATATTGTGTGTCTGCTCCTGATTTTGGCCATTCTAAATTGGTTTGTAGTTGTGTCTCATTAGTTTAACTTGAATATCCTTCATGATATATAAAGTGCTACAACTTTTTACATGCCTATTCACCATTTGCACATCTTAGTTGGCTGTCTATTAATGTCTATGACTTGTAATAATGTGGTTTGTTTCCTTATAATTTAGTTTGAAGGATTCTTTGCATAATTTGAATGATATTGCTTTTCTTTTTGCAAATTTATCTTGCAGTTTTGATTTCTATTTTTTTTTGCTTTTTTATTTTTAGAAATTCATTTAAGGCATTGTGATTTACAAGTTAATTATCAGGTTTCATGCATTTAACAATCAACAGCACACCATCTATTGGAGTTTCCACTTCCCTCCGCCATTTTCTTCCTGCCCTCCCACCTTTTCCCCTGACAACGCACTTTTGATAAGCTCAGTTCTGTAAACCAATGCTCAGAACATGGCGATTTTTGTTTGGAGGAAAGCAGATTTTTATTTTTAATCAGGTTCAGCTTATCATATTTTTTTTCACAGATGATGTCTCTTGTGTTTTATCTGAAAAGATATCAGCATGCCCAGTGCCATTTTATTATTGTCTTTGTATTCTGTTTTTTACTTAGGTCTGTTAACATTGTTGCATTGATCTTTCTGAAATTTGTCTAAATTTATTTGGGTTTGACATGGGGATATAAAACTATGGAAATATATACACGATTTATTTGTATACATGGGGATATATACACATATCTAAAGATATATATATATATATTTTCTTATGAACATGTTCAAAAGACCTTTTTTAATACTTTGTTGTTTTCTTTGATTCTCTTTTAAAGATATGTTGCTTATGGTTAGCAAACATTCTGGGCTATTTATTCTGTGCATTAATCTATTTGTCTACACTTTCACCAACAACATCCCGGTTGGTTTAGTTAAATAGTCAAGATTTCTAGTAAGTTTTAAATTATTTGGATAGTACCCTTTCTCTAATCTCCCCATTTTGTCTATAGTATTAAATTCTTGTTTCATTTTTCTCTCCTTTTAAATCTTAAAATACTTTTCTCAGAAGTCATAAATAACTTGATTTGCTTTTGTGTTTGCAGGAATTTCTAGATTAAATGGAAATAAATAAAATGTTTAGGTCTCAGAGCAGAGGTGCAAGCTGTTGGGCATTTGCCTTGCACATGCTGACCTAGGAAGGACCATGGTTTGATCCCCTGGCATCCCATAGGATCCCTCAAGCCAGGAGCGATTTCTGAGTGCATTGCCAGGAGTAACCCATGAGTGTCACCAGGTGTGGCCCAAAAAGCAAAAACTAACAATAAATAAATAAATAAATAAATAAATAAATAAATAAATAAATAAATAAATAAATAAAATATTTAGCAATAATGAGTCTACCCCTCTGTCAACAAGAATTGCCTCTTATTTAGTTACTGAGTTTAGTTCAATAAAGGTTTATAAGCTTTGATTATAGATATATCGGTTTTATTAGGTTTATACTTATTTTAATTTATAGGATGAAAATGTAAATGTTATTTATTTCATTTCATTTTAATGGTGTGCATAAATTAAGTTGAGAATAAATTTTGTGTGCAAATTGAGAATTTTATGTGTATATTAATAATATTAGTTATAATAAAGTGTTAAATATTATTTCTGAGAATTTTTTGATTATATTGTATTCTACATAGAGATAACTGTGTTATCTGAGAACAAGGACAGTCTTCTTTTTTGAACTATACAATATTTATTTAATTTTCATGGCCTATTGTTTCATTAAGATTTCTTAGCATGATTCTGAAAAGGAATTGTGAAATGAAATGTCCTTCCCTGTACTTTATCTTAGAGTGAAATATGTAGTTTCACACCATTAAGTATATAATAATATTTATACTTTTGTTATTATAATACTGTTGTGGTGTTTTGTTTTTTGATTTGTTTATTTTAGGTCACATCTGACAGTGCTCAGGAGTTAGTCCTGGCATGCTTAGGTGACTATATGAGATGCCAGGCATCAAGCATGGTTTGCCAAGCAAACACCTTACCTATTGTTCTATTGCTCCAGTCTCTGAGTTTTTTGGGTTTTTTTTTGTGGAGTATAAATAAATTATATTATTATGTAGTGAAAGGCATGATAACTTTAACAGAGATTAAAATTATTTTCCCCATCTTTGCTTATATTTACCATAGTTTGGGGGAATTTATGTATTTTGAAGAGGGATTGTTTCATGAATACTTATAGGTATTTTACTACATATAAATGTCTAAATAGATTATTCCTGAGAGAGAAATTTGACAATAAAATGCTCTTAGTATTATGAAAATTTCATATAATGTGGCTCATTGATTGATAAGGAAGAAATGGATAGAGAAATGAAGGAAAAGTTTTATAATAACTTAATTATTCTTTTATATTAAAATATATACATATGAGTTTGAAAATTCAGATTTCTAACGTATCAAATTTTTATTAGCTTTTGAAACTGTGAACCAATAATATTATTTGGGGTTCTTTTGAGCTGTTGATTACCTACTAGTGTCTTAATCATTTTGGATTAGGACCCACTTCTAAGATCTTGCCTTGATCTAAATAAATATTTTTATTATTTAATAATGCTCTGTTTTCAAAAAGGGCCATATTGTACAGTTTGTGGATTACCACTCCAATATATAAATATTGAGAAAGAAACAGTTCAAGACATACTTAATTTTCTGGATTGACTCTGCGCCAGGGCACAGACTCTATATTCAGTCAGGTTCTTGGAAGTTCTTCTGTAGCCATCACGTCCTATTTGGCTTGAGATTAAACATGAGGCAAAGTCAAAGCTGAAGATGTTCTTTGATCTTTACATTAGCCATCCTGCCTTGCCCAAGTATTAATTTTCTCACTCCCCAAATTTTCACTGTGCCTTAAGTACCCTTATTTCTAAAGATTTAGTCTCTTCTGACATTCATCTCTCTGGCTAAGACTGACTATTGAGCCTTTCCATTATAATTTTGTTCTTTACATGGCTGTGTGTTTCTTATTTATCCCAGACTGTTGATGATCTTTGCTTACTCCCTTTTCTACCCAGAATTGGTCAAATTAGACAAAATAGAAAGCAAGCTCATTGCATCAGGCAATGCCCAGGGGACTTTGATTGATAAATATTTTTAGTGAACTTTTATTTATTTAATTGTTGTTACTGAAACAATCCCAAATTTTATTAATTCTGAATAGTATAACCTACAGAACTTTTATAAATCATGAGTTGATCAAGAAGTTGAACTATCATCAGAGTATAAGTAATTTCACTTATGTGTAAATTACACTAAATGATAATTTCATACGTTTCCCCCCCCCATTTTTAAAAGTCTTTATAGGGATAATGTGACTTACAATACTGTATGTTACTAAAATAATCAGGCATGAGTTCAGTAATCCTGAAACATTTAAGAATTCAAGGGGCTGGGCGGTGGCGCTAGAGGTAAGGTGCCTGCCTTGCCTGCACTAGCCTTGGATGGACCGCGGTTCGATCCCTCGGTGTCCCATATGGTCCCCCAAGCCAGGAGCAACTTCTGAGCGCATAGCCAGGAGTAACCCCTGAGCATCACCGGGTGTGGCCCAAAAACCAAAAAAAAAAAAAAAAAAGAAAAAAGAATTCAGCATGATTTCTAATAAACCTCATCTCAAATTTTATACTATCATTTCTTACTTCTTGTCTTCAAAAGATTGGGTTTGGATTATTGTAATATGCAAAAAAAATCTACTTCTTTTTTTTAATATAGTTTTTATTCTGATCATAGTGGCTTACATATTGTTGACAATAACATTTTAGGTACATATTTACATAAAATCAGGGGGGATTCCCATCACCAAATTGTCCTCCCTACACCTCTGTTTTTGTCCTACCTCCCATTTCCTCTTCCCTCACTCCCAGGGCGGCTAGAATATGTGGTCCCCTCTGTATCTAACCTACTACTTAGTAGTCTTGCACCTGTTTGGTCTTGATGCCTCCCTTATTTCCCCCTCTAACTGGAGGCAGGACTAGCTAGTTCAAGTTACGTGGTTTTGCCTGAAAAAGAGAAGATAAATAAACTGGGGTAAGAGTCTAATACCCCATAAATGGGTGGAATCCTTCTAGAGGCTCTCATCATCGATTTGGGAAATGAAGGAGAAAAAGAAGGTGAAACACTCCACCAGTATCAAAAGAAGTGTCAAATATCCAGTGAGGACTCCAGCTATATCGATAAGCACCACAAAAAACAGACGAAAAACAAAAAAATCTACTTCTAAGTGAACTGCAAAGTTCATTGATGTTCAGAGATGAACTTCACTTTCCTATGAAGATGTGATTTGGTGTCTGCTGGAACCAGGTAGATGATCTGCCCTCAGAATGCCCAGTGGGATCTCATTGCCCAAAAAAACTGTGAGAACAGAGGCCTGCTCACATGCCCCAAGTATTTGGACCATGTTTTCATTGCCTAAACTTGATACCCCTTGGTGACTGTAAAACAGTGAGTGACTCTTGTCCCAGTCTGGCAATTTGGACCTTGCCAGTTTCTGCTAAGCTGAAATGTTCTCATGTAGAGATGGGATTTAGGTTCTGCTGAATTTGCTGTGTGGAGGATACTACAGAATTTGCTGGATGGAATGTACCTTGGAAATTCCATACAGTAATAAACAGGATTATGTGGGCAGTGCTGCCTTGCACTTATTAAAATTCATTGGAGGCTATTTTTATGAAGGTGAACATTGACATGTAATCAATCTTAAGAAGATACCCACCAACTATTTTACTGGGAAAAGACTATCTCAAGCTTAGAAAAAGCATACATGGGTTGTATGGCATGTGAATGATAAACATGTAACCTTAGCTAGAAAAGAGAGTAAAAAGGAAATAGCAAGGAATATAAGAGTCAGAATAACCGAAGCATTTTAGGTCTCCAAAAATATTTAATTGTGAATCAAGTTCAAGTTCAAGCATGAACAAAAAAGAATGCAAACTGAATGTTACCAATAAAAAGAATAATACTGATTGCTAAGTTAATATATTGGGACAAGATAATAATTAGGGGCTCACCACAAAGAGTGATGAGTGCAGTTAGAGAAATAACTACAATGAGAACTATCCTAACAATGAGAATAGGGGGGGGGGAGTAGAAAGCCTTTCTAGAGTACAGGCAGGGGTGGAGTGGGGAGAACGGAGATTTGGGACATTGGTGATGGGAATGTTGCACTGGTGAAGGGGGGTGTTCTTTACATGATAGAAACCCAACCACAATCATGTTTGTAATCAAGGTGTTTAAATAAAGATATTAATTTTAAAAAATGTGGACAGTATTAAATGATAGGTGAGAATTTTTAATAGCTTTAATGTTTTCTTATAGTTTATTATAAAACAAAACTTGTATTCTCTGGATATAAATAAGAAAGAACTGTAATCCAAAAGAGCAGGCTAGATAAGATAGATATAATATCATAAATATTAGAAAACTCTATAGATGGCAAAAAATAGATCAATAATATCTCAATTTTTAATTCTTATGAAAGGTAGATAGACAATAATAAAGTTTTTACAACTTTATGTTGAGGGAGAGGGGAAAAAAAGAAAGTACCAGAGAAAAATATATCAAAATCAAAAATGGACTAAATAGTGATTTTGAATCAGGGGCATTCCCACCATCAATGTTATTGTCTACCCTCCACCCCTGTTCCCAGCATGCATCCCATATGCCCCTTTATTTACCCCCCAGGCTGCTATTATAAGTGGTCCTCTCTGTGTCTAGTATGTTGCAAATTGGATATCTATTCTGCTGTCATTGGCTTTGGGTTTGGTGTTTAAGTTTGATCATTTTTTATTTCTACTCAATGTTCATACGTCTGACTGTTTGGTCTTGGTGCCCTCCATTATTTCCCCCTCCATTTGTGAGGTGGAACAAGATGGTTCAAGTTGTGTGGTTTTGTTTGAAAGAAGGAGAAAACATAATAGTAATAACATAAAATGGGGCAAAATCAGATAAGCAGAAATGGGAGGAGTCCTTCTAGAGACTATATCTATCAATTTAAGAGTAGAAGTGGAAAAGAAAGAAAAACATAACAATACAAAAATATAAAATAAAGGCAATTGAGAGAAGTTTTCCTGTTTTAAGGAAGCTTTTTTCTTTCTTTTTTAAACTTTTTTTTGGGGGGTCACACTCAGCAGTGACTCCTGGCTGTCTGCTCAGAAATAGCTCCTGGCAGGCACGGGGGACCATATGGGACACCGGGATTCGAACCAACCACCTTTGGTCCTGGATCGGCTGCTTGCAAGGCAAACGCCACTGTGCTATCTCTCCGGGCCCTTAAGGAAGCTTTTTGAAACTTTGGGAGTCAACCACCAGGTATCAGTTAGTTATGAGAGGTGTCATCACAGAAATGGAACAGAAAGTTGTATGAACATCAATAAATAAAGGGTACTTATTGACAAAAATATAAATGACTGAGAAATTAAGCCTAAAATGACAAATAGTGGATGACCTAGTAGCTAATGTGTTTTGGGACTCACCAATAGAATTGGCAAAGAACCCAAGTCGCCAAACATACACTATTTAAAAAGCTAGAGTGTTAGATGGTGTTTGAATGAGCCCTATATATACTGACAGGAACCAAAACTCAATCCTGTACAGTCCCTAAGCATACTGCTTGATGACCTGTAGCCATCATGCTAACTTGAATCTTAAATATGCTGATTCTATGATTTTATAGCAGGTAGAGCTAAGACTTTTTCCTGAGATTCTAAGGGACAGCAGCATTCATCTTCATACAACCAGGAAACATTGAGTAGACTGACATGGTCCAGGAAAATTTGGACAAACTTAGTACAGCCTGCATGAAGATACTAGAAAATTTTACCAAATGTTACGATGGCTAAAAAATAAATGAACAAATAATGCATTGCTCATGTAAAAATTATTTAAGGGGCAACAATAATAATAATAATATAGCAGGTATGGTAATTGCTTCCCATGCAGCAGTCAATGTAGGTTCAATCCTACATCTCATCTGGGTTATCAAGCACCACTAAAAAAATTCCTGAGTGCAGAACCAGGATTAATCACTAAAAATCAGTGATTGTGGCCTCAAACACAAAAAATATCATACGTTGTTTTAAGATTCTTTCTTCAAAAGATGTATTTCTTGATCGCAGAAGGAGCTATTTTGGTATCATGTTGCCTATTTAAAAATATTTTTTAATTTTTTTCTTTATTTAAACATCTTGATTACAAATATGATTGTGATTAGGGTCCAGTCATGTAAAGAACACCTCCCTTCACCAGTGCAAGATTCCCAACATCAATGTCCCAAATCTCCCTCCATCCCACCACACTCCCACCTGTACTCCAGACAGGCTTTCCAGTTCCCTCATTCATTCACATGATTATGGTAGTTCTCTGTGTAATTACTTCTCTAACTGCACTCACCACTCTTTGTGGTGAGCTTCATGAAGTGAGCTGGAAGTTCTAGCCCTCCTCTCATTGTCTCTGAGAATTGTTGCAAGAATGTCTTTCATTTTTCTTAAAACCCATAGATGAGTGAGACTATTCTGAGTCACTCTCTCTCCCTCTGACTTATTTCACTCAGCATGATAGACTCCATGTACATCCATGTATAGGAAAATTTCATGACTTCATATCTTCTGACGGCTGCATAATATTCCATTGTGTATATGTACCACAGTTCTTTAGCCATTTGTCTGTTAAAGGGCATCTTGGTGTTTCCAGAGCCTGGCTATTGTGAATAGTGCTGCAATAAATATAGGTGTGAGGAAGGGGTTTTTGTATTGTATTCTTGTGTTCCTAGGGTATATCCCTAGGAGTGGAATAGCTGGGTCGAATGGGAGCTCAATTTCCAGATTTTGAAGGAACCTCCATATCGCTTTCCATAGAGGCTCTACTAGACGGCATTCCCACCAGCAGTGGATAAGAGTTCCTTTCTCTCCACGTCCCTGCCAGCACCGATTGTTCTCATTCTTTGTGATGTGTGCCAATCTTTGTGGTGTGAGATGGTATCTCATCGTTGTTTTGATTTGCATCTCCCTGATGATCAGTGATGAGGAGCATTTTTTCATGTGCCTTTTGGCCATTTGTATTTCTTTTTTTATCAAAGTGTCTGTTCATTTATTCTCCCTATTTTTTGATGGGATTAAATGTTTTTTCTTGTAAAGTTCTGTCAGTGCCCTGTATATTTTGGATATTAGCCCTTTATCTGATAGGTATTGGGTGAATAGTTTCTCCCACATGGGGGAGGCTCTTGTATCCAGAAATATTTTTATAATAATAATTTTTATTTTGACCAAAGTGGATTACATATCTTTCACAGTAATATTTTAGGTACATATTAACATTGAATCAGGGGACTTCCCATCACCAAAGTTGTCCTCCCATCACCCCCGTTCCCAGCTTGCATCCCATATCCCCCACCTTTACTCTCCGGGTTGCTAGTATAAGTGGTCCCCTCGGTGTCTAGCTTGTTGTAGGTTGGGTATCGATTCTGATGTCGTTCATTTTGGATTTCATGTTTAAGTCCAATCATTTTTGTTACTACTTAATGCTCATACAACTTTTTGGTCTTGGAACCCTCCATTTTTTCCCCCTCAATTTGAGAGGTGGAACAAGATGGTTCAAGTTATGTGGTTCTGTTTGAAGAAAAGAAAAGCAATACAATGGGGTAAAAATCAAACAAGCTGAAAATGGGTGGAGTCCTTAGAGAGGCTCTCAACATCAGTTTGAGAGAAGAAAGGGAAAAAGGAAGAGAAACACCACAACAATATAAAAAGAAAGATCAAACAAAAAATAGAATGAGCACTACAGCAATAAAGACAATTAATTTATTTTTCTCTAAATCATATCTTTAAGACCCATGATTACAAACATGTTTGTAGTTGGGTTTCACTCATAAAAAGTACAACCCCCTTCCCCAGTGCAACATTCCCACCACCAATGCCCCCCATTTACCCCACTCTGGACCCCCTGCCTGTATTTGAGACAGGCATTCTATTCTCTCACTACCATTTTCTTGATAGTTGTTATTGTATTTATTTTTCAAACTGCACTCTTTGTGGTGAGTTCATATACTGAGCAGGACCTTCCAGTCCTCATTCTCTATTGTCTCTGGGCATTATTACGATAATGCCTCGTATTTTTCTTAAAATCCATAGATGAGTTGAACTACTATGTGTTCATTTCTTATTGAAGTATAATTTGCACAGTCTAGAATGCATAGTTACAAAAGCATCATTGGGTTATTTTTCTGTTTCGGTGCCAGCGAAAGAACAGCAGGCTTCACAAAGACACTGCAAGTGTTCTAAAACTGAGATACTTTTTTGGTCTTTCTGGAGTAATATTTATAAGCTCGTAGCATAGAAACTACCCAACAAAGTCAGATATAAAATATTTCCATCACTTTAGCTATATGCTCTTGCTCATTAGTCCTTAAATCCTCAAAGATTTTAGTGTTGTCTTTTATTATATGCCATAGAAAATAATTATCTTACAGCAGAATAGTTTTGTTCATCTAAGTACATATCTACATGTACATACATAGGGAATCATAAATTACATGTGTGCTTGTGCAAATTATTTCACTGGTCATAATTTTTAAAGATGGATACTTATTGTTTCTATAACAGTATTCTGTTTTTAACTTTTAAACACTCAACTGTACCAATAAAACACAATATAATGAATTATTTTCTGATACACTTATGTCATAAACATTCACCAATTCTATTAGACTTTTTATTAGGTCATTTCTAGAACTATTTCTGCAAACTAAAGTATACTCCTGACCAAACATGTGCTCCCTTTTTGCTTTCTTAGGAACATTTCTTTTTTAGAAATATTTCTCACTGGGTGGTTCTGATTTTGTTTGATTTATTTTTTGGAACAGCCATATCTAGCTGTGCTCAGAGCTTACTCCTAACTCTGTGCTCAGCAATCACCCAGGGCCATGCTCAGGAATCCATATATGGTGTAGATATTGAACCATGTCTTGAGGAACTACGCTTGTTGTCAGAAATGAAAGCCACACTGTAACATCATATATTCAGCAAATAGTGGAAAAGTCCAAAACTATAAGAGAATAAACAGCAGGTATATTAACAAAGGATTGTTTATCATCAAATTCTGAGTTATGCCACATAGGATCTAGAGTACATGAGGATGTGAAATAAATAATATTTATTTTAAATTATATATGTGAACAGATTTTTATTTTAGATGTGCTTTCTATTTATATTTGTGCCTAATAAATTCAATTTCCCTACCACTTGTGTGTATATGTTGCAATGTATGCAATGTTTGAAGTTCACTTTTGTGGGGAATACAGAAACCAAATTGAATATTGCCTAAAAGCAATTAGTAGTATATTTTTCATTACACTCATGACAGATTTTTTAGCTATCTATAATCTCTCTGCTATGCATGTTTTTCTATCTTTACAAATAAATTTTATTAAAAGAAATGTTTTACTTTTTCTGTTTTAGTACATAATTTACTACTTTGGGATTTAGAAGATAAGTTTTTTTTTAATGTTCTTTTCATCAAATACTAGTTTGTCAAAAGCCAATCACTCTGATATTGACATTTGGTGCAATAAATTATTCTAACCTCAGGGAATTTTCTTTTTAGAAGTAAATTGAGCATTGAAAAATTGTTCAATGTTTTAAAAAGAGGCTTATGGAATTGCTTCTATAAAAGCTGAAAAAATACAATATATTTCACTCATGCAATGATTTGGGTTTGTATGGGCTCTAAAATATGTTCTTTTTAAAATTTCATTTTTCAACAATCAGCACCTTTTATGCAGATACTAGATATTTATGCTTTGGTTAAGTTATATCTGACCTCCATGTGTCAAGTTGGATATGAATGGCCTCCAGCAATTATATTTGTAAAACTTTTAAATATAAGAATTTTTAAAAATATAGTCAATTGTAGAGTCTCTTGTGGTTATCTGTATAAATAAAAATGTCAGTATACTATTGGACTTGATTTTTCTTCACACATATTTTTATATTTTATGGCCTATTACCATAAAGACATTGATGATGATGCTAGTAATAATCAAGATGGGCAATAATAGGATCCTGAGAAATTTTATCATGAATAGAAAATTTGGTTTTGATTGTTTGCACCAAATAAGATCCCCTGAGCATCAATTGAAGTGATCCCTGAATACAAACAATGCCTCTGTGGTCCCAATACAAAACCAAACCCAAAAGAGTTAAACTTTCATGTCTAATGTTATTAAATGCATCATAAATGTATGAACCATTTTTGTAAATGGAAAATGTGTTTAGCTTAAAAAAATTGACCAAAGTTAGGTAAGAAA
The DNA here is from genome assembly GCF_024139225.1 of Suncus etruscus. Classification (NCBI taxonomy): domain Eukaryota; kingdom Metazoa; phylum Chordata; class Mammalia; order Eulipotyphla; family Soricidae; genus Suncus; species Suncus etruscus. The sequence continues at coordinate 38,497,666 of NC_064867.1, read as the reverse complement.
ATATCTAATGACATTTGAGGTTACCATAAAAACTACCTTCTTCCTAACACCTTTTCCCTTAAAGACTATTTTAGATTTTATAGAAATGTATCAGTTAATGTACACAACTTATCATTTAAAAAAATAAGCAGAAGTTTTGGGAAGTGTGAAAAGCGCAATTTGGATGTAAAAAATATATGCCCATTAGTCACTTCTCAAATGAGATTGTTAGCTGCAGTGTATTCAGGAACTGATTAAATATTTTATCTAGAGATTGCTCAGGTGATAAAGAAAGTGAGAATGTCACATTTGGTCAGCACTTCTAAAAAGGGCAGAATACCTGTTAAAGTCTTGCTTCAGTCCGATTTTCTGGAAATGTCTGGAACATGAATTAATTTAGAGCATTGGTTATTTACAACAAAGACGCATGGAAATTGTAAGCCTAGGTATAGTAAGTCATTAGCTACAGGCTACCCACAAGATTAAGAGCTACAAGTAAATAAATGGTTCCTGTTTGGCAAGGAGGTATGGAAATAAACTATGAATTGTTTGCAGTTTAGGATGTGTCTTGGTCCATTAGTATGTATTGCTTGGGAAGCCTGTCAATAAAATACTTACTTCTTTTTATTTGATTTTTTTTTTGGTTTTGGACCACACCCAGTGATGCTCAGGGGTCATTCCTGGCTATGAGCTCAGAAATCACTCCTGTATTGGGGGACCATACGGATCACTGGAGATCAAACTCAAGTCAATCCTGGGTCAGCTGCATGCAAGAAAAACACCCTACCATTGCTCCAATCCCAAAATACTTATTTCTTAAAGTTCTGAGGCTAGAGAATCCATATCGAGAGAAGACTATGTGTCTGGTAAGGATCTTCTTTCTGACAGTTTTTTTTTTTTTTGCATTTTTCACAGAAAAGAAGAGTAAAGCAAGACCTCTGGGGTCTCTTTTACACTGGTTCCCTATTTACCCTTTTTATTTATGTGAGAATAAAACATATGAAATGCAGAAGTCAACAAACAGTGTACTCATAGATAACATCAAACATGCATAGTTTTTTAATTAAATAATATACATATTTAAGCACCATGATTACAAACATGTTTGTATTTGGGTTTCAGATATAAAAAAGAACACCCCCTTTCACCAGTGCAACATTCCCACCACCAATGTCCCTGATCTCCCTCCTCTACCATCCCTGCTTGTATTTAAGACAAGCATTCTACTTCTCTCATTCATTACTATTGTCATGATAGTTCTCAGTGTAGTTATATCTCTAACTGCACTCGCCACTTTTTGTTGTAAGCTTCGACAGGTATTAATTTTAACTTTTTTAACTACTAGTCTTTCCTCCCAAACTGGCATAGTGGAACTCTAATATTTATATTTACAGTAGATGTTATATGCCTTGTTATTCAACTTGTCTAGTTAACATGATATCATCTGATGTCATAGTGTATGAACCTATACAATAATCTGCAGAAAGTCCAGGGTTAAAATGCATTGCAACCAAAAGGAAATACATATATTTATGTGCATTATTCTTCATTTAGTGAAAGAAAGGTGCAAAAGAAAATGCTCATCTCTTAGGAATCAGGGGTAGAGAAACAGGCAGATTTTCCAGAATAATAACCATAGATTGCACATCATCTGTACTAACCTGCTCTATTCAGAAATATCAGACTTGAGTCAAGCACCTGCCATTTGACCTTCAACTTGGTTTATTTTATAGCTGTTCACTAGCATCAATCATAATTAATCTAAGGTTTTTCAAGAGTCAAACTAGACAAAAAATTTTATGGATTTTCAAGGGTCAAACTAGTCAAAGAAATGATGTGATAGTTTTACCTCTCCAGCATCTTTTAAATATTCAATTATCTTCCAAAGATGCCATAGGACCATGCGGTTTATTCCATTTGCATATTATGAACCATCATAATATACAGAGATAACAGAGATGAGGGTCAGGAGATCCAGTTCAGAATAGGAATCTCACCACAAAGAGTGGTGAGTGCAGTTAGAATAGAGAAGCATTGCTAGGAGAATGATAGTTGGAACTGGTCTCTCTGAACAAGACCTCAGCACTTAAAGGGGAGAAAGTGACAATCAAGGCACACCTCCATTGACAATAATGCAACCCAAAGTGTCAAAAAGGAAATATAGGAAAAGAGCATGAGAGAAAGAAGCAAATTGCTTGAACTAGACAGGCAGGGGTGGGAAGGTGGAAGGAAAACAGAGACATCATTGGTGGGAAGGGTGCATTGATGAAGGATGATGTACATTGTATGACTGAAACCCAACAATGAACAATTTTGTAATCATAGTACTTAAATAAAACAATTATAAAATGAACCACCATTGCTATGTGGAGCCAGCAAGCATAGAGAAAACATGTTGAGGGTAGATTCCATTCCTCTATCTGTAACATGAGGAGAGGTATTCAGAGGTCACAGTTTACCAGTGTGTGTTTTCAATAAACACTGCAAAAAACAGCGCTTGACAAATCTAGTTACTCTCCTCATCACTTACAGTTTTTTTGATTAAAAAATTATAGGTTCCTACAGAAAAAATTAAGGAAATAATTCTTGACTTCACTTGCTATATTCCAGGTTTCTTTCTCATGGGTCAGTGGGTTCTGGATTGGGAAAATTGACCAAGAAATGTGCCTTTTTTTTGGAGAAGTTGACCCGAGCCTAGGTCTCTTCCAGAAATGTCAGGCACAAGTTAACAAAGAACAATCTCCATTGACCTATTAAATTAGTGGATATGAATTCATTGTTTATTTTTTAATAATTTTATTTTGACCAAAATGGATTGCAAATCTTTCCCAATAATATTTTAGTGATATTGAATCAGGGGAAATTCCAACACCAATGTTATCCTACATACACCCCTGTTCCAGGAATGCAATCTATATCCCCTTCCTTTGCTCCCCAGGCTGCTTGCATAAGTGGTCCCCTCTGTGTCTAGCTTGTTGTAGATTGAGTTGCCTGTTGTCATTGGCTTTGGATTTGTTGTTTAAGTCTGATTATTTTTTAATTCTACTCAATGTTCATACAACTGTTTGGTCTTGGTGCCCTCCATTATTTTCCTCTCAATTTGTGAGGCAGAACAAGATGATTCAAGTTATGTGGTTCTGTTTGAAGGAAATAAGAAAAAAAGGGGTGGGGGCAAAAATTACACAAGTAAAAAATGGGAGAAGTCCTTCTAGAGCCTATAAATATCAATTTAAGAGACAAAAGGGAAAAAGTAAGAAAAACATAACAACAATACAAAAAAGGTCAAACAACAACAAATAAAAACCTGAAAAGCACCACAGCAATCAAGACAATAAACAAACAATAACCACAATCCTGAAATAAAAACTAAACAAAGCACAAAAAACTGAAAAAAAAAAAACACAACAAAAATTAATTTATGCTTCTTTTCTATATTTTTTGCAAAGGCACAGTAAATATTTGGGAGATTAGGAAGAAAATTCCCTTGGCCTTAGAGATACAGGGTTTCTCTGCCCTTGAAGTATACTCTCATGGGAATAACTACAGGCTCTGTACATGCTTTTTTACTCTCCCCTAGGTCTTTTTGTGGTGTCTGGAAACTTTCCACTCAGTTGTGGATGATAAACTCAGGCCTCTGTAACTAGAAATCTTTGTGTTTGTACAGGTCATAGGATGGAGCGTAGGATGAAGTCTTTCTTTATGGTTCTAGAAGTTCTGTTTCATTACTGTTGGTTTAATCAGTCTTCTGTAGTTGGTGGTTTTGGCTTTTGTGCTGATCTTAGGATGAAGCCTAGGATAGAGTCTTTCGTTATGTTTCCAGAAGTTCTGCTCAGTTGCAGTTGTCTCAGTCAGACCTCTGGAATTAGAGATCTTGGTTGTTGTACAGATCATAGGCCAAAGCCTAGACTAGGGTCTTTTTATTGGTCCCAGGATATGTTCTGTCCAGTCATGGTAGTCAGAGTCAGTCTTCTGTAGTTAGCAATCTTAGCTTTTGCACAGATCAAAGGATGATGTGTCCTTTGTGTGTCCTGATATCATCTTATTATTAGGGGATGGATAAAACAACCTGCTCTTAGATCAAGTTGTCGCATTGTTTCTTATCAGTACTGTTCAACTGGCATCATGGATGACACGGTCAGTCGCCAGTCCTTAAGCTTTACAGTTTAGACACATTCAAAGGCCACTTTTCTCTGAGGATTTGTCTCCTCTTCCTCTGCAATAATACTTTGGAATATCTGCTTCATCCAATACAGGTCAATTATATGTTCCAAGTTTCCAGAAAACATTCCATTTTCAGAGGACTTATCAGATATTACACAGTTAGGATATGACCCCATGTCAGCAAAGTGTCTAATATTGACTTTTTACTCTGGCCACACTCTCCAGGAGCCAACAACCTGAAGATCTATGCCCAATCATACTCTCCTTCTACCTAACAGCATGTCAGCCATGTCCTTTACCTTTTCAGCCCCAGCCCTTTTTCCCTTGTTGGTCACAGACTCAAGACGTGTCTTTCAGAATCTTTCATAGCAACCCTCCATTCTAATATTCTTCCCAAACAAGGCAAATGGGTTAGAGGCTTCAGGTAGATTTGAAGGGTTCTTGCTTGTATCTGATCTACTAAAATGCCTGCTAATTTTCTTTGGTGGCTAGAGGGATGTGGTTATTTTTCTAAAGCAGTATGCTTTAAAAAGTGAGTTGTCTAGACTAGTATGGCTTCTTGAAGCATTCATCAGAATTACCTGGTGTGTTGGCTATCATACGCATATTTGGGAGTCAAGTACAGAATTTATATATTGTGAGGTCAGTGGTGGAGACCAGGTATTAAGCAATTTCATGTTTCTAGGTCATACTGATTATGTCAGTTTGGAGTTGTATTTTGAGAATTAATATGTGAAACAAGGACAGTCCTGAGTTATTAGAAATAGCTCATGGTAAGGAGTTTCACCACCAGCCTGGTAAGAGAATCAGATGACCGAGGTAATCTGCCAGAGTTGATGCTCCACAATTCATTTAAACATGAAGATCACTTAAAATATTTGTATGGATGCTTCAATTTCTAATTGATTTTGCAATGAAAATTCTGAGGGATTCTGTGTTTTTTTTTTCACTTTATTAGTTCATAATATTTTTCTCTTTCTGCACCGAGGAAATGCCTGCAAGAGTTTATGGATAAGAAATAGCACCCAGGGGCCCGGAGAGATAGCACAGCAGTGTTTGCCTTGCAAGCAGCCGATCCAGGACCAAAGGTGGTTGGTTTGAATCTTGGCGTCCCATATGGTCCCCCATGCCTGCCAGGAGCTATTTCTGAGCAGACAGCCAGGAGTCACCCCTGAGCACTGCCAGGTGTGACCCAAAAAATAAAACAAAACAAAACAAAAAAGAAATGGCACCCAAATGAATATGCACATAAACCATGTACTACTGAGTCATTGTTTAAAGGAACATCCATTATAAAATTAAATCCATCTTGTCGGAGGAAAATAGCCAAACTCTCCTCCCCAAAGTCTGATTACAACCCGATTTTCAGCAAAGTTTTACTCTTAGATTTAAGTGACACCTACAGTAATTTAGCATGTAAAGATCTATTGAACACAATAATGATTTTTTTTAGAGTTAAAGAACAGGTTAACCATGTGGTTGCATCAGAAGAAACCTCCTTCAAGTTAAAGAATAATTATTAGATAAGAATCTCCTTTCTGCCAGCATGGGGCTAATTCTCTTTTGGGAATTTATTAGACATAGCTGTGGGTGGATTTGTAACTATATTATTTTTAACTGCAGGTATTACTAAATATCAGTAATTTTTCCTGCACTTGTCCCTTATTAAAATGAAGGTTAACTCAAAGTTAAATGAGAGCTGGGTGACCTTTTCTTAGTGAGCATTATCTATCATTAGAAAAATAAAGTCTAATTAAGAATTCCATATCAATTGAGAAAGGAGGGGACAAAGAGGACAGGGAAAGGACATTGGAGGGAGGAAGTGAAACTGAGTTCAAGGCTATAGTATAACTGAGAAAGTTTAGAAAAAAAAACGATACATTGGGGGAATATGATGGAGTATAGCTAGATGGTCGCAGGAGTTGGAGAATCATATATTCTTAAAATTAGTTTAAATATAATTCAGTGATGAGATGTAAAATTCAGTTTAGTTTGTGTCTATAAATAAAAATTGACCATGAATTCCAATAAGACATATATTTTCATAACTAGTAAATATATAATATCTAAGTACAGAATTCTGTATCTACATTTTTTTTATAATTTTTATTTTGATCATAGTGGCTTACATATTGTTGACAATAATTTTAGGTACATATTTACATAGAATCAGAGGGGATTCCCATCGCCAAATTGTACTCCCTACACCTCCGTTTCTGTCCTACCTCCCATTTCCTTTTCCCTCCCCCCAGGGCGGCTAGAATATGTGGTCCCCTCTTTATCTAACCCACTACTTAGTAGTCTTGCACCTGTTTGGTCTTGATGCCTCCCTTATTTCCCCCTCTAACTGGAGGCAGGACTAGCTAGTTCAAGTTGCGTGGTTTTGTTTGAAAAAGAGAAAAGTAATAAACTGGGGTAAGAGTCTAATACCCCGAAAATGGGCGGAGTCCTTCTAAAGGCTCTCATCATCAATTTGGGAGATGGAGAAAAAGAAGGTGAAACACTCCACTAGTACCAAAAGAAGTGTCAAATATCCAGTGAGGGCTCCAGTTATATCGATAAGCACTACAAAGAACAGACCAAAAAACAAACAAACAAACAAACAAACAAAAAACATGCCATGGTCTTGAAATGAGAAACATGGCATAGCACATAACGTCAGAAAAGAAAGGAAGAGAAAAAAAATAAGTATAATTGGGGACAACACTTTCAATAATCACATCCAAACAGAGAAATCAACCAAAATAGATAGGTAAATCAAAAATAATAATAACAATAATAAATGAAGGTAATATATATATATATATATATATATATATATATATATATATATATATATATATATATATATAGCCAAGGTTTTGTGCTTTTTGTATTTTTGTTTTTTCCCTCCTGCCCTGGCACAGTAAATATTGGGGTCATTCGGAAAGGAATTCACTTGGCCTAAGAGATATGGGGTTTCTCCATCCTTGGAGCATACTGTCATGGGATCAACTCTAGACTTTGCTCAGGATCCTTTACTCTCCCGGTGGTGTTTTTTTTTTTGTTTGTTTTTTTCTTTTTTTGGTGTGTGGAAGACTTCTGCTCTGTGTTTAGAGGTCTCAGTATCTGCACAGATCCTGAGGTGGGACTTATGATGAAGTCAGTCTTTGTGGTTCTAGAGGTTCTGTTACCTCAGTGTCATTTTAATCCATCTTCTGTGGTTGGTGATCTTGGTCTTTGCACTGAACCTAGGGTGGCACCTAGGATAGCGTCTTTCTTTGTGCTTCCAGAAGCCCCATTCCGTTACAATTGTCTCTGCCGGACCTTTGGGACTGGGGATCATGATTATTGTGCAGGTCATAGTTCAAACCCTAAACTAGGGCTTTTTTATTGGTCCCAAATTGTATATAGTCTGGTCGTGGTTCTAGCAGCCAGTCATCTGTAAATCCCGATCTTGGCTTTTGGACCTACCAAAGGGTGCCAAGACTTCTGGTTTTGTCTTGTCCTTAGTTGGTAAGGTAGGCTAATGTGCTCTAAGGTCAAGTTGTTTGCATTTTCCTCGTTGTCAGGATATCATGTTAGAGCTGGGCCTTGTTGTTGATTCCGTCGTATTAAGGCTGTCCCGGATGGAGTTTGTTTCTTGCAGCTGTTGTGAAGAGCTGTGCCGTTTCTATGTCGGGGATCAAGGGTTCAAGGCTGGATGAATGGTATCTAATCACCTGAGGTCTAAGTTGATTCCACATGACATATTTTCAAGGTAGGAGATATCCCTATATTGTAAACAACTATGAGTTCCTTTCGCAAGTAGATAAGAGCTCTTTTTTTTATATGTAAGATTTCCCCATTATTTAGTGTGCCTTTGCAGGGGGAAGTGGTGCTACATTATAATGTCGGTGTATTTGTGGGTGGACTGATGGGATAACAGAAACAGGTCACATACCCAAAAACGAAAAGAGAAAAAAAAGAAAAAAAAAGGAATTAAAAATTCATGTGCTCACAAATGCATATGTAGGGCAAACATTTAAAAAAGATAAATAAATAAATTTAAAAAAGGAAAAACAAACAAACAAACAAAAAAAGAAATAAAATGAGTTAGCGAAGTTTTTAAAGGACCAAAGTGGTGCAGAAGACTACCTTACATTTGGGGGAGAGCTGGTAAAGAGGTGGTGTATTACAGGTCTTATGCCTAGGTTGAAAGTACAGTTTTTCCCATTGTCTTTTGGGTTTTTCTTGTGGTGTGTGGGTTCCCAGGCATCTTCCTAACACACCCCCTGACCTTCTTCAGATTGGTAAAAATTTGCGGCATTTAATCTCAAATGTAATCTTGAAATTTCCTTGTATAAAATATCACTGGCATGGAAATATAGTCATAGTTATTTCTTTTCACACCAAGATTTGAACTGATCTTCAAGGTAGCTTATATATAAGATAGATAGGTAGGTAGGTAGGTAGGTAGGTAGGTAGGTAGGTAGGTAGGTAGGTAGGTAGGTAGGTAGGTAGGTAGATAGATAGATAGATAGATAGATGATAGATAGATGATAGATAGATAGATAGATAGATAGATAGATAGATAGATGATATGTAATTTTCCCAGTCTTATCAGCTAAGAATATTTTAGATAGTTTAAAGAGAATATCATAAAATCTGTATTTTTTATTTCCTCAGGTGATCTTGATATGTACCTCAGTCTAATAGGAAATTCATGTATGAACATTATTCTACATAGCATATAGAATACCACTGAACATTGGTAAACATATGACAGTTCATTGGTTAGTTCATTCGTTAGTTGTAATTGGGTAAAGAAGATTTTGCACAAGTATGATTTAGGGTTAGACTTAGTAGCTTACAAATATCAAAGACATGATTGGAGGGCAAAACTCTTCATTGAAAATCCTGCTTTATTTCTTTTGCAAGATTTCCCTTAGTAAAATTAAGTGATTGCCACTTATCAAAACTTAACTAACAAAAATATGCCTAATATATATAATTTTGTGACTGTCTTACCACAGATAGTATTTCAAGAGAAGTCTAGTCTTGGTCAAAGTGATTTATCAGTGTGATTCACCCTGCAGACCCCATCATATGACTCAGTTCAGATGTGTCTGGAAGGTGTGATGTCAGAGAGGGTCTATGGCTATGCCTGCAAATCTCTCCCAGTACCTCTGAGATTACCATTTATCTGTTATTCATCTTACCTGCTACTTGAATGTAGCTGAGGAGAGGGTTGGCTTGGAAGATATGAGCCAGAATCACAGCCACACCCACTGCCCCCTCCCTTTGACATTTTGTTTTGTTTTGGGATCAATACACACAATGAAAAATCCCTAATCTTTGTTGGATTGTTATTACTCTATTGGAGATACAAAATACCTGACGAACACTTGAGTTTGTTTTTTTCTCATGATTATTTAATGATGTCAGGAAGTAGCTCAAAGTCTGGAAGGGACTTCACTTTCCACCAAAACAAACAAAAAACAGTTTCCACTATGATCTTTGAGACTTTATTTAGCCTCTAACTAATCTCTCTTTTTGCTTTCTGACCCTCTGTCAGAGAAATCTTGTCTCACATGTCAATTTTGCCACATGTAAATATAGACTGGATAGTTCATAGAGTTTGGTTTTTTTGGTGTTTATCTAGTAATAGTGAAATATTCCAGAAATCAGCACGTTTTCTGAAGATTCACTGCATGAATGCACTGACAAAGTGCAATCCAGAAATATCTTATCAGCTTTGTCTAGAAAAGAAGCTAAGATAAGACACACTATGATTCAGACTAGAGTGGCACAGAGGTAAAGATGATAAAATTCAAACTGCAGATATAATTGTTTGATTTAATCTAAAAATTCCAGTGTCTAGTCCTCAAAGCTTGGTAATGCTTGACATCATAAGAGGATGACAAGTGAAGATCATCCTAATGTTTCAGAAACTATCCTTTCTTAAGACTGTACAAATGTTGCAGCCAATCTATCTGCTTTTCACGCAGGATATAATGATTTCCCAATAAGTTTACATGTAGAAAGTAGAGCTCTGAGGATTTCTAGCATAGCTGGTATATTGGGAAAGGAAAGGAACCATGAAAATGGATGCTTATTTTGGATCATTTTTTTCTCCTAATTTCCTATAGCCTCTTGGGATTTAAAGAGCTATTTTGTAGTCATAGACAATAAACTAACTATAGGACATCAGCTAACTATAATCTTTATACCAATCTGTTTTTCTAAGCAGCACAATGAAGCTTTGATACAGTGGGCATATGCCTTTGCCAAATTGCCTCTGAGTCCTTTATGAATGTGTTTAGAGAATCAATAGACAATCAAATCTGGAAAAATATATTTTCCTTCAGTTAAGATTACATCTCCCTCACATGTATTTTTCAATGTGGCAAATAATTACTGCCAGTCCTTAGAGAATCCACAAAGTCTTTTATTATTGTGTGGACAAAATTTGTATTTGTAAATTCTCTATCACAGATACCTGATGACAGTATTTCTTTTTTTGTTTGTTTTGGTTTTGGGGCCACACCCATTTGATGCTCAGGGGTTACTCCTGGCTAAGCACTCAGAAATTGCCCCTGGCTTGGGGGGGACCATATGGGATGCCAGGGGATCAAACTTCAGTCCTTCCTTGGCTAGGGCTTGCAAGGCAGACACCTTACCTCTAACGCCACCTCGCCGGCCCCTTATGGCAGTATTTGTACTGGGATCATCAGTTTATCCAACAGAAAAATAGCAAATTCTCCACGTTTTATATCATGAGTAGAGACAGAACAAGCTTATATATAACATGGGTATTAATGTCAGCAAACTATCACTGATGGATTTTGTGATAATAGAAATACATTTTTGCTTCTAGGCTTGGCTCTCTAACCAAAACTATGGCTCTTGTCACAGCTGCATAAAGAAAAGCTCATGACCTGTCCTCCTACTATCTTCCCACATATCACTCTTTTCAAAAATGCAAATATTTCACCCATCCAAACTCCTTGAGCCACAGATAACTAGAACTTTTATTAATGTTATGGTGTGAAATGTAAAAATCAGAGGAATTAGAGGAGTTGTGTAAAAAGTTGGGATGTCTTTGAAAAGAGGCTATGGGGAAGAAATTTCTACATAGCTGTTCTAAAAGGCTCAAATTCCTTGAGGATTTCCAGTAGCTGAAAGGCAACTAGAAAGTCAGAGGACAGCTGTTGGGTTCCATTTCCAACTGGTGGTACTACTCCTCTCTCTGCCAACTCTAGTCCTGGAAGTTGCACCTTCCATAAGTATAGGTCTGTTGGTGGAAATCCTAAGGTCTCGTCTTTGCACTGAAATGTGGAATAAACGGAACGGCTTATAGTGAGGTCCTGCCTTCTTCCCTATTGAGTAAGAGAATGACAACTTCCATAAACAACTCTCAGGATCCAAAGTGGCCTCCAGGAACCTTTTGCTTTTGCTCTTAGATTTTTTTTATATTTTACTGGATATTTTAAAATAACTTTTTATTGTGACCAAAGGTGAATAACAAATCTTTCACAGTAATATTTAAGGTACATAGTGACAATCCTCTTATATTTTTATTTTCAATGGAACAATAGTAGAGAGGATAGCCATGTCTAACCAAGTTTCATATCCAAAAGGAATCAAAGGATAAATCACCCCTCTTCTGTCACCACTCAGCAGGGGGTGGGGAAATGATACATAGAAAAGCTTAATTGAGGGTCCCCTATGAGTGTGAAGAAACAAGTTTGGAACCACTAGATAAGTAGTTTAGTCGGCAGGATACTTGCCCTAAACATGGCAGGTCCAACCAAGTTTCAATCCCTGGTACTGCGTATGGCCCATGAGGACTGCCAGAAATGATCCCAGGGAATGTATTGCCAAGTGTAAGCCTAAGCACAACATATGCCCCACCACAAGTGAAATAACCTTCACCATCTATGGTATTATTGCACAATTTCCAAGAGTTTCTGTCCCTCTGACTGTAGCATGGAAAAAGCTACAAGCCAAGGAACAAGATAGACACTTGAGAGCAATATATTGGTACTTGATGTGGCATCAAGGTCATGTGGAATGTCTCATTTTTATTTTTTTTCTGATAGTAAATACAGTAATACATTGCATATGAATTAGTGACAAAAATAAAATATTTGAAAGGTATTATTTTTGGGTATTAACTAACACTATTTTCTCAAGCATGTTTATGAAGACCTGTTGGGCATTTTCTAACTAATTTCCATTCTACTTGACTATATATATGGAATTATGAAGTTGCAAAAAGATTTTCAGATCATGCTACATGATTTTTTACTTGAATATTTACGATTAGAACAGATATGTGTCACTATGCTTACCACCTATTACACTAAGTTATCAAGAAATCCACAGTTTTCTGAAGCTAACCAAATGCCCTAACCTAGTCTTAGGACAATTAGCAACTAATAATTTTATATTAGATAATATAATCAGTGAATTGAGAATTCAATGATTCAGTCCATGATGATATTTTGATGTGATTTTTTTTTTTTTTACTGTTAAGAATTATCTACCAGAGGCTGGAACAGTGGTGCAGCGATAGGGTGTTTGCCTTGCATATGGTTGACCCAGGACAGACCATGTTTGGATTCCCTGAATCGCCAGAAGCAATTTCTGAGTACACAGCCAGGAGTAGTCCCTGAACGTCAATGGGTGTGGCCCCCAAACAAAACAAAAACAAAAAACAAACAAATAAAAAATTAGCTACCAAAAAGAAGAAAGTCCTTTATAGCACACTGATGCTTTTTGTCTGTTTTGAGATTTATATTTCAAAATTATACTTATAATTTATTCTAGTAAGACAAATTTAAACATATTCATGTGATTTTGAGTTTGTGCAGAGCCATTGATTGCAACAAACATTTCAAACGATAAAACTTGTCCTTTCATATCCATATTTTAGAGGCAAAGTACCATAAGACACAACCTTATTTTAGAGCATCGAATATTTTATTTTATTTTTTTACTATGTGCTTATACTATTTTTTAAATTTTTTTGACCATCTTGGCATACATATCTTTCACAGTAGTAATTTATATACATATTAAAATTGAATCAGTTGAATTCCCATCACCAAATTTGTCCTCCCTCACCCCCGTTCTCTTCCTGATTTTTATTTTTTATAAAATAAGTTGCTTCCTTTCAGCAGGAGAAGTATTGTGTTAATTTGTTTTTCCAGCCTCGTTCTGGCACTACCAAAGTCTCCATGCAGACACTGCTATGTCTCTCAATATTTCACACAGTGCTAATACATTTCCTCTGGTTAACAAGAACTTCCCCAGAAGTAACAGCCACTGTCTTCAATTTGATGTGATCTCAGTATGGAATCAATAGTTCATGTCCTCTCATTCAGAGAGAAAAATAAAATAAATATCTACAGTGAACACCAGAAGTCAGAGCCTTCAATCTCTGAGCCAGAATTTTATGTGGGGTCCAAGTTCAGTCACCAAGGCTCAGAATACCTAGACAGCAGACTCTGTCTGTGATGGCAGTTGTGTGTCTGTACTGGCCATGAGCCAAGGGTAACCCTGCTAATTTCCATGTGCATGCAAAGCGTGGCTGTCCAGGTCTCCAGAGTTATAGAGAAACAGTAGCAATGGCTGAGAGTGAAGAAAGATCCAACACAGAGTCAACTATTCTGAAGTTTTACGAATTCGGGCACAACTTCTGGCTTGGGGAAGAGAGCCAGAACTAAGAATTGCTTCCTGAAAAAAGAGAATCTCTGAGTGAAAGCCAAAGGCATAATCCACTACTGCCATGGGAAAATTTTTTATTCAGATGGGTCACTTCTGTTAAGGATTTATGGTTCATAATATGGGGACTCCAAATTCAGAAAATGAAGAAAGATAACATGAAAAATAGCACCTTTCCCAGCAGAGAATATAGAAATAATTTTTTTCAAAGAACAGTAAAATTCAAGTCACATTTTTCCTCTTTATTTAACAAGTATTTACTCATCACTCGTTGAAAATTTAGTCCATCTAAAAGACTTCTAAAAACATGTCTCTCTTTACAGGGGTTGCCTGAGAGGTTAACAAAGGCTGGCCTAAATAAGTACAACATATGTACTCAATATATTGCCAAAGTGTTGTTGTTTTTAATTTATTCCCTTTGAAGAAAACTTGGCAGGGTTAATGTATTTGTCTGGGAGCCAGGAAGATAACACAGGGATCACAGGAACATGCACTGCATATACACAGCCTCAAATTCTATCCCTATCACCACATGATTTCCCTCTACACTGCTAGACCTGAGTATTGAACTGTCCAGCCCAGTTAGTTGCGTGTAACTACAAATGACCCTCCATATCCTAAGCACAGCTTGGAACTCCCATCCCCAAAGATGAATTTCTTGACTGATCTAGAAGACCTATGTGTATCTGTGTATTTAATAGAGATTTTCTATGTGCTATATTGTCAGACATTGGGATGAGACCTCATGCTGAAGGAAGGATACCTTTGATGTTTATCAGTAAAGCTCAGTTTGTGAGGAGGTAATGAGGAATAGAATGCTACCTGGTCCAATTCCTATGGAAAACAGTATAGAGGGTTCTTAGTAAACTAAAAATCAATGTATCTAAGAGGAGCAATTCTGCTTTTGAGTATCTATCCTCAGGAGAAGAAAACATTAATCAAGAAGGATATATGCTCACCACTATTCATCCAAGCACTCAATACAATAGTAAAGAGTAGGAATAAACCTAGATGTCCAACAACAGATTAGTAGATTATGAAGTTGTGGTACATAGCTAACATGGAATACTACAAGGCTGTTAGGAATGATGTGATCATGCGATTTTCTGGTTAGAACTAGGAGATATTATGTTCAATGAAATAAGACTGAAGAAGAAGGAAAAAAACAGAATGATATCACTTATAGATGATATTTAGAATAACTGAACGAAGAAATGCAATGGTTTCAAAGCATGTTTTCTAGAACACTCTTGGCCCCAGAGTACAGGGATGAGAAAAACAGAATTATGGAAGGGTAGGGTACAGGGGTTAATAAGAGTTAGGCACATTTGTTCATGCTAAAATAGGACAGCATTAAATATACAAGTCAAAAGTCAAAAATAATGAAACATGAGACCCGAAATTTAACAATCAAAACTTAAAATGGGCTGAGGTCAGGGGTGGTGGAATGAAATGCACTCTGGAGCATTGGTGGAGAGAGGTCGACAGTAATGGTGCTATTGGCTCTGAAATATTGTATGTCTGAAACCCATCTATGAAGAACTTTGTAGATCACAATGTCTGCAATAAAAATATTTGAAAATAATAATAATAATAATAATGTTCGGCTGGTATAGCAAGTTACAAAAGTGGAGATTGGAACTCAGGCTGTCTGATGGGTAATTTTTTTTGTTTGTTTGTTTTTGGGCCACACCTGGTGACGCTCAGGGGTTACTCCTGGCTATGCACTCAGTGGTCGCTCCTGGCTTGGGGGACCATATGGGACGCCGGGGGATCGAACCACGGTCCTTTCAAGGCTAGCGCAGGCAAGGCAGGCACCTTACCTCCAGCACCACCGCCCGGCCCCTGGAATTTGGACTGTTCAGGTGCCTGCCTAAACTGGATCTACCAAATATTAAATGAGTCCTGATTCAGTATGTCTGGGGAAAATGTAAAAAATAATGTATTTCCAAAATCCTAGGTGATAAAGAGCTATCTGGGCTTGAGACGTCACTTTGAGAACTATTGCTCTTAACTAGAAATATTGTTGAGATATGGTTGAGATGACAGCCTCAGAAACAAGTTAGATCACTTTAATCCAGCCCGTCAGTTAGATTATCTATTGATTTGTTTAATATTTTTTAACTTGCAGTCTCTCTGTGAAAAATGTAGTAACAGAAACTTCCTCATGGAGCATTGTGAGGAAAGACTTCAAAGAAGTAGAGATTGAAGAGGGCACTGAAACTTGATAGATTTATCAGAATGTTAGGTTATTGATTATTAGCTATTAACTTGTATTTCTCCTTACTGTGTGCTGAGTACTATGCAGGGCAGATACTCCGCAGTGTTAATTTGTCTTCGGCATTCAAACCACTCATCCATCCGAATCTCTGATTTTGGCTTTTTTAATGAAAGAAGTAGGAGGCACTGAGATGAAAAAGCTTCTCTCCCCTGAAAAAATTTAAGTTTGGTGTTTCCATTTGATCCCCCAAGAGAAGCTATTTCTAGTGAAAATATTGTTCATATTCAGTATTCCTTTTTTTAAAAAAAAAAACCTTGTTAAAAGTTGTTGATGCCAGTTTCAGTGGGTGAGGTAGGAGGAATCCCAGAATTGGCTGTTGCTACCATGTTTGTGCTGACGGAAAACCTGTGGGGAGTAAAGACTTGAGCCTAGAATTATTTCATGACTTTTTTTTTGTTTTTGTTCTGCCAGATGAGCATAAGCATGATGGCACCAGAGCTCCTCCTATAACTAACATTTTTTTTGTTGTTGATGCAAAGCTGTTAGCTAAACTCCAATGCTTTATCTTTGCTGCACACTACATGGGGGTAAGGATTTTTCATCTCTGTGAGTGCTAAATAAATCCTGGGTATCAACACATTATTTGATACCTTTACTACCAATATTTTCTCCTACTCAATTAGCTGTCTTTTAGTTCTAGCTCGAGTTTCCTTCACTATAAAGAGACTATTGTGTGGTCCCTATCTTTATTGCTGTAGTGCTCACCGGTTATTTAATTCAATATTTTTTCTGTATTATTGTGGTATTTCAATTACCTTTTTCACATCCTCTCTCAAATTGAGTTTGGAAGCCTCTAGACAGACTCAGCCCATTTTCAGCTTATTTGACTTTTGACTTCTTTTTTTTTTCCTCTTATTTTGTACCCCATTATATTGCTTTTCTTGCCTTCAAACAAAACCACATACCTCGATTTTTCTAGCTCTGCCTCTTAAATAGAAGGGGAAACGAGGGTTCCAGGACCAAACAGATATGTGATCACTAATAGTAAGCCAGACAAAGAGGGGTCCACCTACTCTAGCAGCCCGGGGGGTGATGGTGGGGTATATGGGTTGTAGAAAGGGAACTGGAATGGGGGGAGGACATAGTTGGTGATGGATATTCCCCTGACCCAATGTTAATATGTATCTAAAATACTACTGTGAAAGATATGTAAGCCATTATGGAAAAAATATGTTTTTAATCAAAAACTTTCTTTGATTTACATGTATTATTATTATATCAATTATATGTTAAGTTATGTCACTATATTATGTTATGTTAGTTTACTCATTATGTTAATCAATTTTGTCTCTTGAATAAATTCTTACAATAAAAAACATAATTAAATAATAAAAAAAGAAAAAAAAGAAATTTCTTAATTTGATTTAGTCCTATTTTTGTTTGATTCAGTAGCCTTTGCCAATGGCACTGTATAATTAAATATTTATTTGAAATCCAGGTCTTAGAGGACTTTACCTATATTTTTCTCAGTGTATCTTTTAGACTCCAA
This sequence comes from Suncus etruscus, assembly GCF_024139225.1. Taxonomy (NCBI): domain Eukaryota; kingdom Metazoa; phylum Chordata; class Mammalia; order Eulipotyphla; family Soricidae; genus Suncus; species Suncus etruscus. Next base: position 38,480,066 of record NC_064867.1, on the reverse strand, counting down.
TCTTATCTCAAGGTCTTTGATCTATTTTCAATTACTTTTGTGTAAGGTGTGAGATATGGATCCAGCCTTAATATTTTACATGTGGTTAACCAATTATCACATCCACATTTGTGGAGGAGGATGGTTTTATTCCATTTCATATTCTTATCTAAATTCTCAAAAATTACTTGGGTATAAAGCAATAGAACAGTAAGTAGGGCATTTGTCTTGCATGTGTCTGACCCAGATTTTATCCCATCATTTCCTATATCCTCCTAGCCTGCCAGAAGTAATTTCTGAGTGCATAGACAGAAGTAATCCCTGATTGCCACCAGTGAGGCCCAACCCCCCAGTAAAATAAGTTGATCACAAATTTGGGTTTGTCCTTGGATATTCTGTTCTTAGCTGTTGGTCTTAATCTGTCCTTATTTAACCACTATGCCATTTTGGTCACTATGACTTTATAGAATAGCTTCAAGTTAAGTAATGATATGCCTCCCATTTTCTTATTATTCAGTATAGTTTTGAAAATCTATGGTCGTTTTTGATTCCACACAAACTGTACTATTGATTGTTTTAAGTCCTTAAAGAAGATTTCTGAATATGGGGATAAATCATATTGAATCTACCTGGTAGCTTAGTGCTCATTTTGGCAGCACAAATACTAAAATTGAATCTACCTAGTAGCTTATGACCTAGTATGGTCATTTGGATGATAATGATTTTTCTATTCTTTGGAATCTGCAATATGGAAACCAAGAAATCTATATAAAGAATCAATTGATCCAGAAGCTAGTTCTTAAATAAAAGTAAATAAGATAGATAAACCTTTGGCTAGACTCATAAGGAAATAAAAGATAAAGTGCTCAAATCAATAGGATTAGAAAAGAAGGGAGAAATTACAGCAGAAGCTCCAGATCAAAGACACCATCATCGTTATGAAAAAAACTGTTAAGCTGGAGGAACTAAAAAAATGGACATTTTCCTAGAAGCATGTAATTTTCCAAAACTGAATGAGAAGTAGAAAGCCCAAACAGGTCAATCACAAGCAAGAAAATTGAAACAGTGATTACAAATATCACCTATAACAAAAGTCCTGAATCAGATGGGTTTACTGGTCAGTTATATCAGACCTTCAGAGAATACTTACAGTTCTTGATTCAAAGCTCTTTCAAAATATCAAAGAAAAAAATCATTCCTAGCATCTTCTATGAAGCTAGCAGTATACTGATATCCAAAGCTAACATATGTGCTACAAAAAAAGGAAGGAAAATTTTAAATCAATATATTTGATGGCCATCCATGCAAAAATCCTCAACAAATTCTTAGCAATCAAACAGCATATCAAATGTTATACATCATGGTCAGGAGGGAACTCCTCTTGATAAGTACATTAGAACCCAGAGATGCAAGGATGGTTCAAAATATGCAAATTGATTAATAAAATGCACCACATTGGTAAAAGGAAAGATAAAAATCATGACCATATAAATCAATGCATAGAAGTGTTTGACAAAATCCAATACCTATCCTGACAAAAATTATCAGTAAAATGAGGGTGGAAGGAACTTTTCTCGAGATAGTAATAGCTTGCTATAAAAAAAGCCTATTGTCAATATTATTCTGAATTTTCATAAACTTAACTTGTTCCCATTGAGAACAGGTATAGGCAGTGGTGTTCACTGTATCTATTATCATTTAAATTGTATTATGATTTTTATCAACAATAATAAGAGAAGGAAATCAAAGGGATGCAAATTGGAAGAGTAAGTATAATTTTCTCTATTTTCAGATGGCATGATACATATTGAGGACCTTTATGACTGCACAGAAAAACTTCTAGAAACAATACACCAATATACCAAAGCAACTAGCTACAAAGGAATTACACAAAAATACCATGATAAATCAGGAGTAAGAAATTAAAGAGTCTATCATATTTTGAATGGTACCCAGTGGGGTAGTGATTAGGGCACTTTCTTAACACACAGCTGACAGGTTTGATTCCTAACATCCTATGTGTCCTCTAAACACTGTCAACAGACATTCCTAAATACCTAGCTAGGAGTAACTCCTGAACATCACTGGGTGTGGCCCCAAAACCAAAATAAAAAAAAAAAAAACAATGTCCAAAAGATGTACCTAAGAATCAATTTGATAGAATGGTGAGAGATCATATACTGTAAAAACTTCAAAACACTTAAAAAATACATTGAAGAATCACAATTCATTTTAATTATTATTTTTAAAATGTATAGCTTAGGTTACATGGTCATTTTTATAATCAATTTTTATTAATAAATTTTATTTTGACCCATAGTCGATTAAAAATCTTTCACAGTAGTATTTTAGGTACATAGTGACATTGAATCAGGGGCATTCCCACCGCCAATGTTGCCCTCCCTCCACCCCTGTTCCCAGCATGCATCCCATATAGCCCCTCCTTTGCCCCCCGGGCTGCTAGTCTAAGTGGTCCCTTCTGTGTCTAGCTTGTTGTAGATTGGGTATTGATTCTGTTGTCGTTGACTTTGGATTTCTGATTTTATATTTCTATTTAATGTTCATACGCCTGTTTGGTCTTGGTGCCCTATATTATTTCTCCCTCAATTTGTGAAGCAGAGGAAGCTGGTTCAAGTTATGTGGTTCTGTTTGAAGGTAAGAAAAAAATATATAGCGTTGCCATTTATGATACTCACACTTTTCAATACTGTAGCCAATGCTAGAAAGTAGTACAATGGTTAAGGCCTATGCTTTGCATTACTATGACCTAAGTTCAATGACTAGCATCAAACTAGCATCAATTATTCTCAGAACATTGCAAGGTGGAACTGTGAAGGAATGAGAGCCTGAAAAATTCCCAGTACCACTAGGTAACCTAGAACCTATGGCACCCTAGGACCTAAGCAGCACCAAATCCTTTGGCTTTTTCACTGAGGAACCAGCCCGGTTGGCTGATAGTCATTGGTTATATACATAGCTTATAAATAACCTCTCAAATAGAAAACAATTAAAATAAACAACAATATAGAGCTAGTAGGTAAATCAGCTGTGTTCACCTCCTCCTATGTTTATCTTGAAGAACACATCGTTTAGCATGGAAAATGTTTTGTTTTTATGTTTATTTTTTGTTTTGTTTCTTTGTTTGCTTAGGTTACAGAAAGTGATTTTCAGGGCTTACTGCTCGGTGCTCAGCCATTACTCCTGGTGGTGTTCAGGGGTCCATATGGAATGAAGGAGATCAATCCCTGGTCAATGGCATGCAAGGCAAGCACCCTTTCCACTGAACAATCAGAAAGATGTTTGTAACCCTTATAAGTGGATTAATGTACAGTACAGCCACAGTTTCCAAGCATAATATAAAGACATAATTAATAGTACCATTTCTACAGAGAAGCAATTATAAACCAGATCTTTCCTCATAATATATTGACCACAAATTATAAAAGCTACATAATAATAGCTACTAATCCAACTCTCTATGCACCTGTCTAATATTCAGCAGATAGTCTCATAATGTTTTCTATGAACAAGATGCTATAGGGTAACTGAGTAGCCATAAGTTGATGCATTCATCAACCCTGCTCTGTGTGCCTAGGGCAACTCAACACTGGGAAAGCTCCAACTGCAGAAATGAGTCACTTATGCATCTGAAAGTGATCTTTATTATGTCCAACTCTACTGACTCCAGAAACACAGATGATACTTCCAGTTACCAACATCCATTTCTAAGTTCCAGAATTTGACATTTCAAGGGCCAAAAGACCCCTGGGTTTTGAGTCTAGAATTTCAGAACCATTCTTTAGAAACAGCCAAAAAATGAGAAATAAGCGAAAACATCCCAATAATTTTATTGAGATTAATTGTTTGACTTCTTCAGAGGATTGTTTTCTTGCAAGAAAAGCAAGTATTCTGTGGGCATATTCAGAAAACAGCTACTCCCAGTATTACCAAAACTCTAATAAAAGCACTGGGGAAAGCAAAAGGTCAAATAATTTTTCTCTTCTGGAAATAAGCCACAAAAAAGATTTAGCTTTGCTTCTCGATTGGCCTCCCAAGTTCCCAATTTATCTTCTTGTTCTTCTGTTATTTAAAAAAAACATCAGAACACTGGTAAATATCTCACAGAGAAGCCTAGAATGCTTTAAATTTCCTTTTCAAAACTATCTTTACCCATTTTTGATGGTTCCATCATTTAACTCATATAATCATATCAAACATGATACTTTCATGTTATACTTGAATTTATGTATGACCAACTGTATGACCAGGCCCTAAACATCACCCACACATCTTCATGGAGATCTTAAATATTACTGCAACTCTGTGAAAAGAAAACAAGCAGATGGCCTGCAGAAGAAAAACACTATCTTAAAACATACAGAAGGAATAAACACCTTGGGTAAGAAAATACTTAGTGAGTTAAACTTCCACACATTTTCAGTCAAGCCAGGTCACTTAGTGAAATCAATAAAATGTCATCACAGTGCCAAAGAAGATTTTTCCCTGTGCATAGAGTGAAGTGTGCTCTAAAATTCCAATGTGGGAGAAATCAGAAAGCATCAAGAAAGCTCTAAAGGCCACTGACTTTAGGCCTGAAGGCGAAGATAGCTGCCCAGACCCTGGCCTTACTATCAATTTCCTGGCCTAAATCTGTATTTGGAGATTATCCACATGCCTTAGGCCAATCCTAAAGTGAATCTAAAATCTAAGCCTCCATGATTCTGTTTTATACTGTAAGTAAACCAACAAGATCCATTTGGAAAATGAACATCCTAACTTAAAAAAGCAGTTTATCTACAGTGCCCTTCCTCTCCTGACCCTCCAGACACTGTAAAGATAAATTCATTTGTTCTTTTTTTTATTTTGAGTCACACGTGCTTTCCCTTATGGTTTACTTATAGCTCAGCACTCATAAATTACTTCTGGTATGTTCAGTGGACCATATGGGATGCTAGGAATCAAGCTCGTATTGGAGTCATACAATGCAAACACACTACCTGCTGTGCTATTATTCTGGCCCCAGAGTATCCTGTACCCTATTAAGTGGTCCTTCATGACTATCCACACCCTGTGAGAAAATCCTCCATAGTCTTCTTCATCAGCCCAGACAATGGTCAGAGGTTATTTAAGCACCCCGGATTCTATGAGGAAGTCCTTCATGAACCCCAGAAACTGTGAAGATATTTTTCACATTTCTTAACTCCATGAGGAGGTCTCCATGGCCTCTCAATTCCTGTAAAAAGTTCTTCGCATTTGTACACAGCCCAACATCTTTTTCCCAATGTCCTTTGCAGATATGGTAGGGATAGGAATGAATACTTTGTCTAGAATTTTCTCAAACCTCCTTTGATTAAATGTGATGACACAAAGAAATCAACCCAGAGACACAACTAAGAGCCCCTCAGTGATCTACACCTTTCCTTCCTGAAATTTTTGGCCCCTGTAACTGTTTTTAATGGAAACCTGAGTTTTAAATATGAATCTGGGTTGTCCTAAGTCTCTTCTCCTAGACAAGTTGCAAGGTGCTTTTCTGATATGGCCCCTTGAATTCATTTCTTCTTCTCCATTTATTTGATCTTAATTCTAGCTTTATAAATAATAATGAATGTGGATTTACAGCAAAGTTTTGTACCAAATGCTTTCCATTAGCATTCAATCCTTCTATTAAAAACTGGGAATTGATTTGGGACATTGTCTGATGGGAATGTTGCACTGGTGATGGGTGGTGTTCTTTACATGACTGAAACCCAAATACTATCATGTATGTAATAAAGTTGGTTAAATAAAATTCAAAAAAATAAAAAATTGGGAATTATATATTTTTATTTTTCAAAGGAAGAAACTGAGATGGTGATGAAGAAGTGATCATCCTAAGGTGACCCCATTAATCTAGATAGCCCTAAGTGAAGGTAATAGGCTGGTATATGGCCCTCAGTAATCCTCTAATCAAAACCTCAGGAAACCAGTATTTTGGGAGGGAGTTGGGGGCGCAAGGTTTATTCTTGGCTCTACCCTTCAGGAATCACACTCAGAAAACAACACAAGATATGGACACTCAAACCTACTTCACTACTTACAAGACAAGTACACTGCCCTCTGTGCTATTTTTCAAGCCATTGGAAACAAGTATTTTAAACAGTACTGTTTCAACATGCTTATTTTTTACATAGAAACATCCTTTTGCCTTTTCAAATGTTCTATGAAATCTTATACTCTAGGTAATTGTGCCAGGGTTACCTTCTATGCCATGTAACTTGGGTTCAATAATATGAAACTTGTTCTCCAGTCCAGCCTGTATTGTTGACAGTTTTTTTTTTTAATTTTGGACTATACCTGATGGTACTCATGGATTACTCCTGGCTTTGTACTCACAAATCACCCTGATAATTTTGGGGGACCTTATGGAATTCCGGGATCAATCCTGGGTCGGCTGTGTGCAAGGCTAGCACCCTACCCACTGTGCTATCACTGTAGCCCCTTGTTGACAGATTTTTAACTACACTAGGATCCTCATACCTGCTCTTATTTTAAACACACACAATCATTAATGCCTTATATGCAGGGTCCCTTTAGACAACCTAGGAATCCTTTCATATTTCTTTCTTCTGAGTAATGCCCCATCATGTTCAGACATTCCTTACTCATCTAAACTCCATTAATGAGACAAAATTAAAATCACAATATGCAGTACTAAAAATTAAGCTGGGGTCAGTCTTATGCAAAGTAAGTAACGTAACCTCTTTATTATTTCTACTGCCCTAGAACTACATGTTTTGCTTGTAATACATTTATTTCAGGCATTCAATATTTAAATACCAATCTTGCAATCAGTATGGCCTTTCACCCATCAATGCTCTTAATGTCCATAGTTAAAAGTTAGAAAACATGTACATAGCAAGACAGTCTGGTTATTTATCACAATGGGAGCAGTTGAGAACTGTAGTATAAAAGAAATAAAACTAAGGTATAATGGGGGGTTGACTTTGCTATCATTCTAGCCAGTAAAATCTGGTTTTTTTTTTTTGTTTGTTTGTTTGTTTTTTGATCAGAGCGGTTACTCCTAGCTATGTGCTCAAATATTGCTCCTGGTTTGGGGTACCATATGAGACACTGGGGGATAGAACCACGGTTTGTCCTAGGTCAGCACATGCAAGGCAAACACCCTACCACTGTGTCACTGCTCTGGTCCGATCTACTGTTTTAATTTTTTGTTTGTTTTGTTTTAGGGCCACACCTGGTGGCACTCAGGGGTTACTCCTGTCTCTGCACTCATTAATCACTCCTGGCAGGCTAGGGGTACCATATTGGATGCCAAGAACTGAATCTGGGCCTACCTGGGTCAGCTGCTTGCAAGGCAAATACCCTGCCGCTGTGCTATCGCTCTGGCCCCCACTGTTTTATATTTTATTTTAAGTTATATTTTTTAACATCTTATAAGTTTCAGGTGTACAAGATTTAATTCCACACCTGATTATACTGCATGATGATTCTACCCAAAGTATGGTTTCTATCTTTTTTACTTGATATCTCCCCAGAGTATTCTCCCTTTCTCTCTGTTATGTACCACTATATTCTTGTCATTTAAGCATTTGTTCCTGTTTTGTGAGTTTCTTTGCTTTCTTTACATTCCAAAAAAGAGAGTAATCATATAAGACTTATCTTTCTCCTCTTATTTTATTTCACTAATGCCTCTTTGCTCAATACAATGGAGATTCTTTGAAAGGTTAAAAATATCTAATGCTCTTGCTATGACACTTTTAAGCATTTATTTGAAAAAATATGAAAATATCAACTCAAAAATTAGTTTTTTTATTTCTACATCGATGGCTATAATATTCAAGACATAGGCATTCCTTAAGTGCTGATCAACTGAATAGATTGAGAAGGGTTGCATTTATCCAAACTGAAATATTGATTAACTACTTAAAAATACAATATCTAGCAATTTGCCGTAACACAGATGTAGCTACAAAAAGTTTATGTTGAAGGTTGCTAATACCACTTTTAGATTATTTAATCAGAGACCTATACAAGATTGTGGTACCTTTCTTTGGTTCATTGTGTCTCTTTGACAAAGAAAATGGATCATATTTGCAATAGCTGTGATTGCGATTATTATGCTCTAAAATGTTCCTAGATAGTATTCTGATATCATAAACAAAGTGGATTTAGTAACAAGAAAACACCCTTTACAGCAAAGTTTCTTAAATGTTTTCGTTTTTACACAGAAGTTTGATGTGTTTGCCCAGGTAGGTAAAATAAGCATATCAATAAAACATTTTGATTATGAAAGTTTAAATTGACAATGAGTTTTTACAACCTCTACATTCAGGTTCTCAACACCATATGGATCACAACCCAGAGTTGTAGAAGCCAGTACTCTAGAGGAAGACATACCACCCAGTACTCTAGAAGAAACATACATATAAAAGAGCCAGCGCTGGAGCAATAAGGCCACTTGCTTTACATGTGGTGAGCCAGGGTTTATCCCCTGCACCCCATATGGTCCTCTGATCCAGCCTGAACCCCCTGATCCTTAATTGTAGAGCCAGAACTATGCCCTGAGAAACATTGTGTGTGGCCCAAAAAATAAAAACAAAAGAACATAACCATTGGGGGTGGCGTGAATTCTTGCAGAATACTGAGTACATGTTATTCATGGATTCTGCTCTCCTTCCTGTGAACTGAACCTGAATTTTCCTGACTCTTTGGAGGATATGGCGACTCAGAAATTACGTGGATTCCTCCAAGAACTCTGTCAGTGCAAGATGGAGGAAGACACGTACAAAGGTTACTCTTTCTGAGACACATGTGCCATTTCTCCTGCTGTTCCATGACAGATGCCCCTAGCAAATGGGTATCTATTCTCGCCTGCTGTTTCACCCAATTGCCGAAGATGAACAGAGACAAGTCATGTATCACATGTGTCAGCAAGCTCAGACTTGAAGGGGCTGCTATATATACCCCAGCCACACCTGCAGGCTTGGACTTCCAAATATATACTTGCCTGTATCATATACTAATGTACCCCCACCTATACCTTGGTCATGAGCATAACATCTTTGATTTCCTGTAACCCTACTGAAGTTGTGATTTATATGATCTAAATAAATGAAACAGGGATTATATGATTCTACATTCTCTCCCATGTCCTTAAAGGACTCACCAAACATGAGCTGATTGGAGTCAACACATTTTCCCTGTGTTCTTTCCAGCTTCCTTCCACTCTTAAGTTTCTGGGATGCCTTGCTTGTACAAACTTTCAGGAAAAATGTTTCTTACACCATTGGTTCTTTCCCCAACTCTCCAAGACTTCTGTTTCCTCTCACACCTCTGTAGCTTGAATTCCTGTGAACTGTTGTTCATACACACAGAAGTGTGTTCCAGGATATGTGAAACTGCAGAGAGGATGTTTGAAAACCTAGAGATTCCGCTATTTGAACTGTTTCCTTGTGTGGTGACTTCTTGGGGGTGGAAAAGTCATGTGCTCCACTTTAGCCACACATCAGGCCTATGTCCTTATGGCATTCTGATGCTATGGTTGAATCATCGTTGAAGAGTTGGCCTTTTATTGTTCCTGAAATAGGAAAGTTTTACACTCTAGTCTGGACAGTGAGAAATTGAGAAACTTGCCAAGAGGGATTCAGGAAAAAAGTAAAATAATATATGACTATAAGAAAATGCTGTTTCTAATCCAAGACAATGCTCCAAGTGATAAATGTCTGCCACCAGCCCACCTGGGTCTGAAGCCTGTGAACTCAATTCTCCAGATGCAGCTCTTATAATATTGGGCATCTTATTCCCCTCCATCACTTCTTCCTCCTCAGTTTTGATTTTTTTTCTTCACATTTTGCAGGACTAAGATGATTCTTAACAATGTTAAGCTTCCAAGGACTGGAAGTTGAAAATCAGATTACCACACAAAAAGTGGTTTGTGCAGTTAGAGAAATAACTACACTAACAACTATCATGACAGTGCTAGTGAGAGAAATAAAATTCCCATATCGAAGACAGTCAGGGTCTCGGGAAGAAGGAAAAGTGGGGCCATTGGTGGTGGGAAAGTTGCACTGGTGAAGGGGTGTTCTTTTTACAACTGAAACCCAACTACAAACATGTTTGTAATCATGGTGCTTAAATAAAAATCTTAGTTAAAAATCAGGTTATCAATTAAGGCGTGCCATTGGGATCGTTCAGTTCAATAAAGAGTCCTAGAATGAAGGAAGAGATTTAATACGGTGGGGCATGTGGTTTTAGTACAAGTGCATGAAGTCAAGAAAGGGCTTGGGCCCGGAGAGATAGCACAGCGGTGTTTGCCTTGCAAGCAGCAGATCCAGGACCAAAGGTGGTTGGTTCGAATCCCGGTGTCCCATATGGTCCCCTGTACCTGCCAGGAGCTATTTCTGAGCAGACATCAAGGAGTAACCCCTGAGCACCGCTGGGTGTGGCTCAAAAATCAAAAGAAAGAAAGAAGAAAGAAAGAAAGAAAGAAAGAAAGAAAAGAAGAAAGAAAGAAAGAAAGAAAGAAAGAAAGAAAGAAAGAAAGAAAGAAAGAAAGAAAGAAAGAAAGAAAGAAAGAAAGAAAGAAAGAAAGAAAGAAAGAAAGAAAGAAAGAAAGAAAGAAAGAAAGAAAGAAAGAAAGAGATAGAAAGAAAGAAAGAAATAGAAAGAAAGAAAGAAAGAAAGAAAGAAAGGAAGGAAAGGAAGGAGAAGGAAGGAAGGAAGGAAGGAAGGAAGGAAGGAAGGAAGGAAGGAAGGGAGGGAAGGATAGATGGAAGGAAGGAAGGAAGAAGGAAGGAAGGAAGGAAGGAAGGAAGGAAGGAAGGAAGGAAGGAAGGAAGGAAGGAAGGAAGGAAGGAAGGAAAGAAGGAAAGAAAGAAGGAAAGAAAGAAAGAAAGAAAGAAAAAAAGGAAGGAAGGAAGGAAGGAAGGAAGGAAGGAAGGAAGGAAGGAAGGAAGGAAGGAAGGAAGGAAGGAAGAAAGGAAGGAAGAAAGGAAGAAAGAAAAAGAAAGGGCTTGTTTCATGCTATACCAGAAACTTCATTACCCCTACCAATAAATCATGGGGTGACTCCTAGGAAGTGGTAAGTGACAATTCAGGATTATGTGATTACTAATGGATATTCGTAAAAGTTGAATGACTTCAGTAGTCAAAAAGCAATCTCCCCCAGTCTTTCATGGAAACATGTTGGAAACCTCACTGCTGAAAAAATACCATAGCGGATTTTGATATGATTTTGTGATGTTTTTTCTGAAAGATTTGCAACACAATTTCATACTATTATAGTTTTGAGAGTTCTTGCAATAGAATAGCCATTTAAGTTGAACTCATTGCTTCCAAAATGTATTTATTTGTGGAATTCTTCTTTGAAAATATCATTGTTTAAGTTCCTGGGAATTATAGCTCTACTAGTACCTTTTGTAGTAAGCTTCACAACAGAATTCAGATTATTTTTTATGGGTGACTGCTCCTTTTTATCATTCCTGTGCATTTATGAGTTTGTTCCTCTTTTTTTGTGCAAAGACTTTATAAACTTGGAAACAATTTTTTCAGGTCCATGGGTTTTATTTTAAAGTGGATTTGCTTGTAGTACTTTACAAGATATGTGTGTTGTGGTTTTATACTTGAGGGTATTTTTTATTAGACACCTGCTAAGAAATATAATGGGACTATATTCCCTTGAACGTCTCCATCAGGAAACATACTTTTTCGTTGATTTTCATCTGATTTTTATCTGATTTTCTGATTGGAATCCCAATTTTTCTTTTTTTTAATTTTACTCAAAATGGATTACAAATCTTTCACAATAATATTTTAGGTACATAGTGATAGTGAATCAGGGGCATTCCCACCACCGATATTGTCCTCCCTCCACCCCTGTTCCCAGCATCTGTCCCATATCCCCTTTTTTTACCCCCCCCCCCCAGGCTGCTAGTATAAGTGGTCCTCTTGTGTCTAGTATGTTGTAAATTGGGTATTGATTCTGTTGTCATTGGCTTTGGATTCGGTGCTTCAGTTTGATCCTTTGTTATTTTTACTTAATGTTCATGTGACTGTTTGGTCTCGGTACCCTCTTTTTAAAGTGGACTTGCCTTTCTACTACATGATCTTAGCATGTAACAACCAACAGTTGTGGAGGAGGCATTTGTGAAACTCTGTGCAAAATGTATAGTGATCAGAAGAAAATGGGATGTCCCAGATACTTGTTATTCCTCCATTATTTACCAGTTGTTGCCTTTTCATAATTCATCTCCCATTTCTGGCAGTTTACCACAGGGGCAGTCACAAAGAATGATACAGAAAGACATTGTGGCTTATCCAGTTTGCAAATAAAAAACAGAACCCAAATAAGAAAATAAGTTGTATACTTATCAAATACAATTTCTGTTTTTTCACCTTGACTCCATGACTCCAGACATGTGAACCTTTGTTTGTGTGAATAAGTGTATTAAGATCTGTGAGCAGCTACATTAAGAGTCATCGGGTATATCAAATTAACAGGTACATTAGAAGCAAAATCTGGGTTATTCAAAGATCTGTGTTTATCACCATAGGGTTATAAAGTCTCAGAAAAAACCTTTAATTTATAACATTAAAATTATAACAATATATTCCAGAAGGACATTTCCTGTCTGGACCCTGGTTTACATTTACAAACCTCATTTTCTAAGCTAAGCTAAGCTAAACTTGTTTTACCCAGATCACTATCTTAACCTTGGGATTTTTCTTAAGGGAAAGATTTCCCACAAGCATCTAACCTCTTAGTGGTTTCTTCTAAGCACTGAGAAGTGAACATAATAAGCAAAAAGAATCAGACTTTTATCAGTGACCAGGGCATCCAGCTGACATCATCTGACAAACAGAAGTCTGATTGTTGATAAAATAAGTATTCAACGGAATGTTTCTCTCTGATGCTGGAAAACGTTCAGTTCTATCCTGAGATTTCAGTTGTGTGAAGTTTGCCAGTATGATGGTGTCTTCGTATTTGTTTGTATAGAAGTGAGGGAGGGAGAATAGTTGAATGCAAAAATAATTTACAGTGCATAATCATGTATATGTTTATTGACAGATCATTTTTTCAGGTAAACTAATAAATAGTATCTTCAAATATTCAGAAGTCATAATACCTAAAAGAGTCATTAAAATCTTTGGAGCAGAAGTTGACATTGCTGTGAGAATCAATGTGGAAGTTGTCTTTCCAAGAAAGATTGAGAAGTAATTCTATATTTTCAGTCTTATTTTCTACTTACAGTGAAGGTAAAATTTCTATTTACAGTAAAGATACCTTTACTACCTTTTCTGGGTTGGCAATGGTTCCCTGTCTACTGGTGATATACTAGTAATATTCACATGGTCCTTTAGTTGTCAAATTCATTGGGAAATAGCTGTGTTCATTAGAAAGTTCTTTATGCCAAAACAAAACAAACAAAGGGCCCGGAGAGATAGCACAGCGGCGTTTGCCTTGCAAGCAGCCGATCCAGGACCAAAGGTGTTTAGTTCGAATCCCAGTGTCCCATATGGTCCCCCGTGCCTGCCAGGAGCTATTTCTGAGCAGACAGCCAGGAGTAACCCCTGAGCACCGCCGGGTGTGGCCCAAAAAACAAAAAAAAAAAGAAAAAGAAAGTTCTTTATGGTAATATAATTATAACCCTAAACATATACTCCCAAGTTGATATATAGTGGAGGGTAAAAATGTGGCTCTGCTCTTATTTCTACAGTTAGACAGCTGTTGTGATAGCAATCAGTGGCCAGACTCCAAGATTCAACTCCATATATTTGTAGATAGTAATGGTATATACAAGTATATATTGCATAATCATTATGATTTTTAGTTGACATTCTAACTAAATTGACAAAACACCTCTGCTATATTTCAAAAATTTTAAAGCTCATTCTGTATCCATCCTTCAGGATGGCCTGGCATTATGAGATATCATCAGGGAAAAAAGAAATCTAATTGCCAAAGGGGAAAAGATACTTTCTTTTTTTCCACAGGTACCCATATCAGCAAAGAAACAAGACATGCAATGCAATTAACACTATTTAATAACCAAAATCAAGAAACGCAGTTCCCTATCAGACTTACTCCTTGCTCATATCCTAAGTCAGTGGTCCTCAAACTATGGCCCGTAGGCCACATATTGTATTTGTATCTGTTTTGTTTCTTCATTGCAAAATAAGATATATGCAGTGTGCATAAGAATTTGTTCATAAGTTTTGTTTTTACTATAGTCATACCCTCCAATGGTCTGAGGGATAGTGAACTGGCCCCCTGTTTAAAAAGTTTGAGGACCCCTGTCCTATGTTGACTGACAACCCTATTCTCAAATTCAAATACACACTACATCTTGTAATTTTAACAGGCATGTCATGGTTTTCTCAGAGAAAAGTAACAACTTGTATATAATGACCAACTGCCCCCCAAAACACACATATATTTCCTCTATTTGAAAAACAACTCCAGCATTTTTCTTCAGCAAATATGTGCCCTAAATGTCTCCACAACATTGAATATACCATGGAACTATCCTTTCATCAGTTTATTTCAATATACAGTGGAAATTAGACAGAGTTGCAAATTATATGTATGTTCTTTTCAGCCATTTGTATATTTTTACATATTTTTAATTTTTAATTTTTCTTTGTTTAATGTGTCTATTTATTTTATTGTTTATTTTTACCCAACAGTTGTAGAGGATCCTTAGGGTAATTAATACAAAAATAATTATTGAAATTCACACAATACGGATATCATCCACCTAACTGATAAGTTTTCAGTGACTCCCCATCAGTGCAGATTCCTTTAAATCTATATTCTCTGAAACACATGAAATTATTAGAGCTTTATGTTTTTACAAATATTTTTACCATATTTTACCAATTTTACCCTATTGGTAAAATTTAATATTTTATCATAAGTTGTCCTAATTATTAATACATGACTCATTTGTATATCTACAGTTCTAGTTGCCTCTTATGCAAAATGGACTTATCTACATTTCTTTTCTTTTGGAGATATACCTGTTCATAGCAGGGCAGATTTCTAACTCTGAACTCAGGGATCACTCTTCTTTATAGGGTACCTTAGAAGGTAGCTGGGGACCAAACCCTGATTGGCTGTGTGCAAAGAAAATGCCTTATATTCTGTGCTCTTTGTCCAGTTCTTTATCAATATTTCTGCAAATAAATTACTCACTTTTTCTTTGTGGTATTTTTATTTTATTTAATGTTATATAAAATTATTATGAGATGCAGTTAGAAAGTTGTTCATGTTTGAGTTTAAATAATACAATATATTACTCATTATTGAAAAGTATTCTCCTACTAGTAAAAAGTCGGACTTATTTGCGTTATAATTAAAACTCATTAATTGTGGTTCGGAGTTTGTATAATGGTTAAAGTGCTTGTTCTGCATGTGGTCAACTCAGGTCTAAACCTTGATATTACATATTTCTACCACACCCAACCAGAAATGACCCCATAAATACAGAATTAGGAGTAACCTCTAAGTTAAGATGGCCTCAGTAACTGGGTATGTCTCCCAAACTAACCAAAAAATAACCATAAAATTCCAAACTGGGGGGCCGGGAAGGTGGCGCTAGAGGTAAGGTGTCTACCTTGCAAGCACTAGCATAGGACGGACCGCGGTTCAATCCCCTCCCATATGGTCCCCCCAAGCCAGGGGCAATTTCTGAGCGCATAGCCAGGAGTACCCCTGAGCGTCAAAAGGGTGTGGCCCAAAAAAAACAAAACAAAAAAAAATTCCAAACTGGTTGTATTAGTGGAAGCTGTTCTTATTCTCATTATGTTTTAGTCTCTTGAATTTAGTATAAAGTCACTTTGACCCTCTATATCTCTTAGTGTTAAAACTGTCTTAAACTGTCTTCAGTCATTGTTTACTTCTTAGTATTTATAAAATCTGATATCTGACCAGATAATATGAGTTGTTCTATTTAAATAGGCTTTATTTTCTATATTTTGTCCACAGTTTTTCTGTTTGACTATACATCTCTTTAATCTACTTCCCCACTTTACTGTGTATATTCTTTATCCCCAGTGTTGTCCTGATTAGGGGGTCACTATTTGTTTTAGCAGTAGATGGAGTTCCAGTGGCAATTCCTGGTTTGTGTTTGAAACTTGCTTTTCAGCTTCACATCAAACTGTGATCAAGAGTTTTTTGAATTATTATGTCTGTATATTATTTTTATCTCCTGAGTTATGTAAGCCCAGTTTACTATAACTTCTTTCACATAATTTTCTTACCAAAGTGTGACTGTATATTACCACCATTTCCCCTCTTTCATTGTGTGCCTTATCATTTTAGCTTATAAACTTCTCTCCAATTAGCTTTTTATGCATAGGATCTGGTCTGCCCTGCTACTGTCAAGAGTGGCCACAATACACCCTAATTTTCAGTGTGAAAATACCACCAATACTCGCAAAGTGAACAAAATGACATAAAGCAGACTATAGTTTAGAGTTGAGATGTTTTGTCTTTTGTTTTTCGAAAGTGGAGGTGGAATTGTTTTTTATTAGCATAGGAGGTACTTCCTTTCCTGAGTTCCAGTTTGATTGTTTAATTTATTTGTTTATTCTTTGGAGTCACATTTTGCAGTTCTCCAGGCTTAATCAGAAATCACTCTGGCAGGGTCTAGAGAACCATATGTGGTGACACATAAAAGCTAGTGCCTTGCCCATTTATATTACTCAGATAGGCTTAGTTTGAGGTTTTGTTTTTTTAAGGGATTTTTGGGATATGTGTGTGTATAGTATATATATGTTGGTTAGTTGGTTCGTTGGTTTGGAGGCCACACCCGGTGACACTGAGAGGTTACTCCTGGCTATGAACCCAGAAATCACTCCTGGCTTGAGGCACCATATGGGATGCCAGGGTTCAAGCAAAGGTCTGTCCTGGGTCAGCAGCCTGCAAGGCCAACTATGCAGAGCTCATCCATTGCTTTACTTGAGTCACACATCACATTATCTCTTCCCAGGAAGATCTACAGAAAATTGTCATTCAAAATTTTTTATACCTACCTACTAGTTCTCTGTCTCTCCTTTCTGGAATTAGATATGTGCATTTATATTATATATCAAATTATATATGTCACCATATATACTTCCAGAGGGGAGAGAAATTTTATGTATGTATTATATATGTATATATGTACATATATATAATCAACCTTTTTTGTGTTTTTAACTTTCAGATTACATTCTTTTGTTTGTTTTTGGCCCACATCTGGCGGTGCTCAGGACTTATTCCTGGCTCTGCTCTCAGGGATCACACTTGGCGGGCTCCGAGGACCATATGGGGTGCCAGGGATCGAACTCGGGTTGGCTGCATGCAAGGCAAGTGCCCTACCCACTATACTATCTCTTTGGCCCATCAAAACATTCTTAAATTTATATATAAGCAAATATTAACATTAAGTTTTGTGTCATTCACACATAGAAGTGATTTCAAAGCTGAAAAGTTCTCTTTTCTGCAGTTTAGTATTTTTTTGGAAATGGAAACATTTCTTTAGATATCTGTATAGTTAGGCAAAGAGCATCCTTAATTAAGTGAAATTCAAGTCTGAACTTTGTGAATTTTATTTGTGATTAACTCTGGATGGAAATTACCTAAAATTGTACTTTTATTTTTCCCTAAGTGCATTACTCGTACTAATACCAAAACTTTCTCTACTGTTGAAGGATCTTTTTTTTATATATAATTTTTCTTTACTTAAACATCTTGATTACAAATATGATTGTGATTAGGTTTCAGGATTGTAAAGAAAACCCCCTTCACCAGTGCAACATTCCCACCAACAATGTCCCAAATCTCCCTCCATCCCACCCCACCCCCACCTGTACTCCAGACAGGCTTTCAGTTCCCTCATTCATTCACATGATTATGGTAGTTCTCAGTGTAGTTATTTCTCTAACTGCACTCACCGCTCTTTGTGGTGAGCTTATGAAGTGAGCTGGAAGTTCCAGCCCTTCTCTCATTGTCTCTGAGGATTGTTGCAAAAATGACTTTTATTTTTCTAAAACCCATAGATGAGTGAGACTATCTGCGTTTTTCTCTCTCTTTCTGACTTATTTCACTCAGCATGATAGATTCCATGTTCATCCATGTATAGGAAAATTTTATGACTCATCTCTCCTGACAGCTGCAAAATATTTCCATTGTGTAATATACCACAGTTTCTTTAGTCATTCGTCTGTTGAAGGGCATCTTGGTTGTTTCCAGAGCCTGGCTATTGTGAATAGTGCTGCAATGAATATAGGTGTAAGGGAAGAGATCTTTGTATTGTATTTTGTTTTTGTTCCTAGGGTATATTCCTAGGAGTGGTATAGCTGGACTGTATGGGAGCTCTATTTCCAGTTTTTGGAGGAATCTCCATATTGCTTTCCATAAAGGTTGACCTGGATGGCATTCCCACCAGCAGTGGATAAGAGTTCCTTTCTCTCCACATCCCCACCAGCAATGATTGATCTCATTTCTGTGATGTATGCCAATTTCTGTGGTGTGAGGTGGTATCTCATCGTTGTTTTGATTTGCATCTCCCTGATGATCAGTGATGAGGAGCATTTTTTCATGTGCCTTTGGCCATTTGTATTTCTTTTTTATCAAAATGTCTGTTCATTTCTTCTCCCCATATTTTGATGGGATTAGATGTTTTTTTTTTTTCTTGTAAAGTTGTGTCAGTGCCTTGTATATTTTGGAGATTAGCCCCTTATCTGATGGGTATTGGGTGAATAGTTTCTCCCACAAGGTGGGTGGCTCTTGTAGCCTGGGCACTATTTCTTTTGAGGTGCAGAAGCTTCTCAGCTTAATGTAGTCCCATCTGTTAATCTCTGTTTCCTCTTGTTTGGAAAGTGCAGTTTCCTCCTTGAAGATGCCTTTAGTCTCAATGTCATGAGTGTTTTTACTGACATGTTGTTCTGTATACCTTCTGGTATCAGGTCTGATATCAAGGTCTTTAATCCATTTGGATTTTACCTTCGTACATGATGTTAACTGGGGGTCTATGTTCACTTTTTTGCAAGTGGCTAACCAGTTCTTACCAGCACCACTTGTTGAAGAGGTTTTTCCTGCTCCACTTAGGATTTCTTGCTCCTTTGTCAAAAATTAGGTGATTGTATATCTGGGGAACATTGTCTGAGAACTCAAGCCTATTCCACTGATCTGAGGGTCTGTCTTTATTCCAATACCGTGATCTTTTGATAAGTATTGCTTTGTAGTACAGTTTAAAGTTGGGGAAAGTTATGCCTCCCATTTTCCTTGTCCTTAGGAGTGCTTTAGCTATTGGAGGGTGTTTATTGTTCCAGATGAACTTCATAAGTGTTTGATCCACTTCTTTGAAGAATGTCATGGGTATTTTTTAGGGGATTGCATTAAATCTGTATAATGCTTTGGGGAGTATTGCCATTTAATGATGTTAATCCTGTTAATCCTGCCAATCCATGAGCACAGTATGTGTTTCCATTTCCGTGTGTCCCTACTCTTATTTTTGGAACAGGGCTTTATAGTTTTCTTTGTATAGGTCCTTCACATCTTTGGTCAAGTTGACTCAAAGATATTTGAGTTTGTGTGCACTAATGTGAATGGGATTGCCTTCTTGACGTCCTTCTCTTCCCTATCATTATTGGTGTAAAAAAGGCCATTGATTTCTGTGTGTTAATTTTGTAGCCTGCCACCTTGCTATATGAGTCTATTGTTTCTAGAAGCTTTTTGGTAGAGTCTTCAGGGTTTTCTAAGTAGAGTATCATGTCATCTGCAAACAGTGAGAGCTTGACTTCTTCCTTTCCTTGATATCTTTTTCTTACCTGATCACTATAGCAAGCACTTCCAGTACTATGTTGAAGAGGAGTGGTGAGAGCGGAAAGCCTTGTCTTGTACCAGAATTTAGAGGAAAGACTTTTATTTTTTCTCCATTGAGGATAATATTTGCCATTGGCTTGTGGTAGATGGCTTCAACTAGATTGAGAAAGGTTCCTTTATTCCATCTTGCTGAGAGTTTTGATCATGAATGGGTGTGGACCTTATCAAATGCTTTCTCTGCATCTATTGATATGATCAGTGTGATTTTTATTTTTCTTGTTGTTGATGTTGTGTATGATGTGATAGATTTATGGATGTTAAACCAGCCTTGCATTTCTGGGATGAAACCTACTTGGTTGTAGTGTATGATCTTCTTGATGATGCATTGGATCCTATTTGCCAGGATTTTGTTGAAGATCTTTGCATCTGCATTCCTCAGGGATATTGGTCTGTAATTTTCTTTTTTTGGCAGCATCTCCCTGGTTTTGGTATCAAGGTGATGTTGGCTTTAAAAGCTGTTTGGGATTGTTCCATTTTTCAAAGTCATGGAAGAGCCTGGCCTAAATGGTAGTATTCCTCTTGAAAGATTTGAAAGAATTCATTAGGGAATTCAGCTGAGCCTAGGATTTTCTTTTTGGGCAGATGTTTGATTACAGTTTCAATTTACTCAGTAGTGATGGGGTGTTTAGATATGCTATATCCTCCTTACTTAACTGTGAAGGTTATAAGTGTTCTTGATATGTTTCAGATATGCTGTTTGCAGTATCTTAGCTCACTAAATAAAGAAATTCTCTCAATAACCTGAGAGATCTATGGTAGTTCTGACTGCATATATTTTTGAACAATCTTCAGAATTTCTAAAAAATTGTAGCATAATTCTATGCTTCCATACTTTGTATTTTTTCTAAAATAAAAAAGTAACATACTCCCAATACCCATGAGTAAAGGAAATTTTCGCTGACTGCTCTTCATAGGGATCAGTCAAATAAAAATGTTGTCTTGGTTATGAAATATATTTCTCATCCTCATTGTGAATTTACCGAAGAGTCTGTAGACAAATATGTTCTTTTTTAAAATTTATTTTATTTTTTAAATATTATTTTTATTTAAGCATCATAATTACAAAACAAGTTTGTGTTGGGTTTCAATCATAAAAGAACCCCTCTTCACCAGTGCAACTTTCTAACCACCAATGCCCCCATATCACTCATCCCCAACCCCTCACCTGTATTCAAGGCAGGCATTTTATTTCTTACACACTACAATTGACATGATAGTTGTTAGTGTAATTATTTCTCTCACTTCACTAACCAATTTTTGTGGTGAGCTTCATATTGTGGGCCAGTCCTCCAGACCTCATCTCTATTGCGAGAATTATATTTAAGTAGCTTTTACATTACATCTTTGTTTCATTTCTTTCATATCACATAGCTCTAAGCTTAGATACCAGGAGCATTGGAATGTTTTCTATATCCATATCTTAAAGTCTTCTTGAATAGTCAGAAATAGAGCAGCTTTCCCTTCATGGCAATTTCTCTATCGTGACACTCTTTTGAACTGAATCTGTTGTTATTATTGGTAATGATAGCACCTTTGTTATATATTCATTAAATTACTGGGAATACTGTACCCTGTGGCTCATTGTCGATATAGATTTTTTGGTATTGGGCTTAATTTTCTTAAGAAGGCATCATTTTTGTGATCAATTGCTACTAAATAAAACCCAGATGTAGCAAAAATCAATGTCATTTATATTAAAACTCTTGCTGAAATACAAAAAGGTTCTGATAAAATATCTGTAAAGATACTTTTATCATTTTGATAGAAACTAAATATAACTCACTTTTCCCTGCTCTCTTTTTTTCTCTTTGTGTTTTATTTAGCCTAAGTTGAGGCCCTGGAGAAGATTAGGGTTAGGATGGGGCAAGATCCATTAAAAAATTATTCATCTTTAAACAAACAAAAATAATAAATACATTTCCTCATCTTCCCCCATAAACCAATTAGATTGCAATAATACATGTGGAATGGTTGTACTTAGAGCAAAGAAAAGATCAAATACTATGTTGGAAAACCTCTGAAAGAAGTTCATCATGACAGTAAAACATTCTTGGTTACCATCTCAAAGGCAGCCCATGGATAGCTCAACTGATTCCTGGAAGAGCATGCATTCTTCTCTTTGCCTTAATTATTCTTCCAATCAGACTACAACTGAAAAATAATAGCCATCCTCAGGAAAAAGCAAGAAAGCATAGTAAAATGAGAATCCTCTAAAGGGCTTAAGAGAGCACATTAAATAATGCCTACTTGGAGAAAATTAGTTTTCAAGGCACACATGATGATACAAGAGTATAACAGCTATGAACATGTCTTCCCTGAGTGGAGTTTTCCTTTTTCTAAAGATTTATATGTGGCTTTTGTGGGAGATTTGCTTCTTTGAGTGATAGAGTTAATATGGTATCGAAAGTGTCAAACTGTGTTTCCTAATTATGCCCCTTAATCAGAAAATGGAAGCAACATGCAAGGCCAATGTGAGATATGATTGTATTTATTTTTCATCTCACAATTTGCTATCTCATAAAATTTCAACATGAGATCTTAGAAATGGACAATTGGCAACAGATCGAATGTTATCTCTACATTAGTTTATTTGCTAGCAGGAACAGGTTTTATAAGCATTTATTGTATTCAAACTGTTCCTAGTGATTCTAAAGTTGTTTCATTCAGAATTGAATGTTGAAAATAACTTCTGTGATTTACCTGTAAAAAATCTGTTTATCTTTAATAGAAATCAAACAAGATTCAGGGTTCAGTAGTTCTTATACAAGCACATTTGTATAAGACCCAGATCCAAACTATAGCACTCCAGATACTCCCCTAAACATCACCATGAGCCAATCCTGAGTATAGAACCAGAGTAAGTTCTAATGATAAGCAAGTGTTGACAAAGAACAAAAATGTAATAAAAATAATGATTCAGATCAAGTTCTTGGAAACTTCCAGGCATCTTTTCCTCCTGATTTGTAAATGTACTGAGAGCTATCCTTGCTGAATGGATCATATGAGCAGAGAATGGACATAACTGTTCTTTACAGGTTACTGCTTAACTTCTGCCCTCATGATGGTCATCTATTCTCAATTCCTATCATACATAACCTCCAATTCTGCTTAGCACAGAACAGCTCTCTGTTGACAAGAATCATGAATGGTGGCCTTTTCTCTGTTTACTCTGAATGCATCTAATTCTATTATTTTATTAATAATTTTATTACTATTTACTTAGCAGTTTTAATTCTAAATCCTAACTCTTTAATTACCATTTATTTTGGCATACATTTCCCTCTATAGTGCACAAAACAGTATAAGAAATCTTTTTAAAGCAAACACATGATCATATTGTATGTTGAGGTTAAGGTCCAAAATTCTTTTTTCTTCTTTGTGGGGTCAGAGGGCATATCAGGCAATTCTGAGTTTATTTCTGACTCTGCATTCAGAGATTACTCCTAGACAAGCGTTAGAACTTCATGGTGTGCAAGAGATTGAACCAAGGTCAGCCACATGCAAGAAAAGTATACTCAATAAGATCCATAGTTCTTTTCTTCATTTGTTTTTTTGGTTTGGGGGCCACACCTGGCAGTACTCAGGGATTATTTTTGACTCTGCATTTAAGAAGTACTTCTGGTGGTACTCAGAGCATAAGATGCCAGAGATTGCATCCAGGTGGAACATCTGTAATGCCCTAACCTACTCTATTATTGCCCCAGACCCCCAAGATCCAAAATTCACACTAGACTTTGAGATCTACTGTAGCAAAGATTCTGTTTCATAGTTTCAAACTTCCTCTTATGACCATAAATCTCTACTGTGTGGTTCATTCTGCTGAAAATACCTCAAGTCTGATGATCTTCTGTTCCTAGGCTATGTTCTTTTGGTTAAGGTATAGGCTAAGCTATTGCTATAAAGACATTCATAAAGGTAAACATTTCTATCTTAGATGTAGTTTTTCAAAGGTGACTTACATTGGATAAAGATGCTCGATAAGACAACACTGATGGTGTGTGAGTCTGTATGAGTGTCTTCCACATCTTCATACATCTCAGAAAAAGGACAGAGCCAGAATGACTATCCTAAACTTGTTTTATGTCATTCTTTCCTACCAAATTAGGCATTTTGAGTTCTCACATTCTCTGCAAGAGTCACAGCCCAAACCAGGCCATGCTGAGAAATGTAGGTCAGGGGCAATTGGCAGTCAAAAAACTCCATATAAGCTTTTCTAATTACCTTTTAAATCATGGTTTCCCTTAAAAAATTATTCACATACTGGAAAAAGGGGTGGAGGGAGGAAACCTTGGTGGTGGGAATGGCCCTGATTTATTGTCATTACGTACTTTAAATATTACTGTGAAAGATTTGTTATTTACTTGGGTCACAATAAAAATTATTAAAAAATAAATAAATAAAAATAAATAAAAAGATTGTGACAGAAAAAAAAAGTTATTCACATAGATTCATTCTTTTTACTCCAGTAATGTTTAAGGCATTTTTTTTTGTTTTGTTTTGTAGGGGTAGGCTAAATCTAGTGTTTTTCATGGTTTACTCCTCGACCTGTGCTCAGGGATCTTACTTAGGGGATCTTGAGGTGGATCTAACTAGAAATCAGGATTTATCCCAGATTTACCCCATGGAAGAAAAATATCCTACTCATTATAATATTGTATATTTTTATATTAATTTAGGCACACCCAGAAGTGTTGAAGGGACCCTGGTGGGTGTTTGGGTGTTCACTCCCTATAAAAGTTAAAGGTTAACCAGTTTCTGTGGAATTTATGGTCTAGTGCTTGAGACTGTTGTACATGGAGGACACAAAAATCTACATCTGGAAGAACTTGGGCAGCCACTAAGGGGATTATCCAGTAATTCTCAGGGTTGAACACACGGTCTTATAAATTCTACACTTACATTTGTGCTCTGCTACTCAATGATATGCATCAACGCTAAAATTGAGTTTTCAAAGACAGGACATAAGTTGTTTTCATCATTAGATCCCTTATTCTAGCCCATGGTGCATAGTTGGGACTCACTTAATAGCTGTCAGTTATATAAAGAACCCAAGATTTTCTTTGAGATTTTTGGTTCAAGAAACTTTTTTAGCAATCATGCATCTACATTCTGGTTTATAATTTCTCTTGGCCTATTTCCTTATAGTTGTTCTGAGCTAACTGAGGCTTTCAGAGATAAAAGAAATGGCTGCAAAGCTGGAAGCTTCCCTTGGAGGAAATTTCTAGAAAAACCAACAGCCAGGTGAGCTTTGGTTATCACACCACTGCTGGCTCAGAGAATGAGTAAGACAGGGGTAAGCCATATCATACAATATGAAAGGAAATTCCTCCATAGTTTCTACTTTCCTGAGTTAAAAATACAAAGATATAATTAGCTCTCAGAGAATGTTAGTATCTAAAGCCAAGTAACTAGTATTTAGGGTAAGTTTCTCCTGCAAATAAGTCACTTAATGTATTTGTATTAAGTTTTTCAATGTCCATCAAAATATTAAAGCGATGTCCTCCAGCCCCATTCCTTGAAGTTGGAGGTTTGGGATCCAGTTAGAAATAAAGGAAAAAGCTTATGGATTATTCCAGTAACAGAAGGTAAGACCAGTACATGCTACTCCATGCTGGATCTGAGAGATTTCCCTTTGCCCCTGAGAAGACCATGAATGAAATTGCTTCATCTAAGCTCACATCAGCATTCATAGGCCCAGCTGCTCTTCATTCTCTCTTCAGCAATGCTGTGACTTTTTGCCTGAGATGGTATGGAAGAGAATGTTTTGTTTTGTTTTGTTTTTATAGTTCTGTGCCAAAGCTTTACTCAGCTCTTGCTCCTGGCTCTGTAGTAATGGTAGGCTCAGGGGACCACATGAGGTGCGGGAGATTGAATTTGGATTTGCCACGTGCAAGATTTAACACCCAAACCATTGAACTATCCCTCTGACCCCATCGATTTTTTAAGAGATGCAGAAATTCAAAGCTCGCGATACTAATCTATGTTTACATTTCCTCAAGTATTGAATTTTATTTCCAAAGCCTGAGCTGTTGACTGTGCTGGTATGCTGCCAATGTGAGTAAAAGCAAAGCCCTAAGTACAATATTGTATCAAATGTTTTTGCTTATTCAGATCCTATAAAATATTCAGAGAGCATCTCTGAGAAGTGACTTTGTGGTATTCCTTGTCTAGCAAAATGCCACTAAACATTTCTAGAAAAGAAGTCTTAAAAACCTCAGCCCTGGGACTGAGGAGATAGTATTACAGATAGGGTGTTGGCCTGGTATGTGCCAACCTGGGTCTGAATCCTGATACCCCATATGGATCCCTGAACCTATCAGGAATGATTGCTGAGTATAGAGTCCAGAGTTAGGAAGCTCTGATGTTTATAGCCCCCAAACAACAACAAATTTAATTACAATATCACTGATCCCCAAATCTATGATAGACATAATGAAGATGGGTTATGCCTCCGAACACTTCTGAAATTGATTGCCTCAAGTCGAAAGCCTTCTCAGTGGAACATCAGATATATGATGCTTGCAGCCAGAACTCACATCAAAAGCAGTAATTTTCACTTCATAAATAAATATCATTTCTCCATGCAAGTAACTTTTAACTTGGTAAGCAGCAGAGGCATGTTTAATTTATTACTCAGAAAGATCACAATTGCAACAACTAGTTTACAACACTGGACCTGAACATGAATGCAAACTTCCAAACGGTAGTGGTGAAGCCCAACATAATTAATCGCAGCAAATAATAATAATTCTTGATCCGGGATGTGTGCTCATGATGACACAGAACACATTTAATTCTGTACTTAATTAAATACTTGTATGATTATTTAATGTTTGGCAAAACAAAAGAAAATATATAAATAGTAATACAGGATTGCTGACAGACAGCTATCTGGCCTCATCTCTATGTCCTATTATTTCTGTCTCCTCTTGTCCTGTCCCCCTTGCTTCTCTCAGTTTGTTTATTTGTTTATTTATGTTTGGATTTTGGGCCACACCCAATGATACTGAGGGGTTACTCCTGGCTATGTGCTCAGAAATTGCACCTGACTTGGGTGACCATCTCCGATGATGGGGGATCGAACTGTGGTCCGTCCTAGGTTAGCACATGCAAAACAAATGCTCTACCACTTGCACCACCAACCTGTCCCCTCTCTCTGTTTATTTAATTTACTATTTTTCTTTGTCTCTCTGTTTTTCTTACACATGCACACACACACACACACACATACACACACTCACACAACTTCTGATCTTGGATTGGCACCCAGGTTAGGCACACTGATCCCCATAGCTGATGAGTTTAACATCTTGGTTGCTGTGCTTTGAGAAAGAATTGAATCATAAAAAGGAAGCCATTTTAAACATGTGCAAATGGCTTGTGAAAAGGCAGTATTTGTTGAATTGGTGGACTGGCCTCTATAGAACAGAAGCTCTTTAGTATCCTCGTGGAGATGAATCTAAAACAGGAAATGCAATGAGAAAGGACCCTGTGCCTTTAGACCTGCCTTCTCAGGGAAATAGCTGCCAGATAGACCTGGGGAAGGCATTGCCTGTACTGGGGGTACTGAACATGTTGAGAAAGGGGGTGCATTGTGGGAAGAAGCTGATTCTTCCCACATAAGAAAGGGGTGACTGCATAAGAGAGTGAGGGCTCAGTTTTGCCATTTCTAAGGCTGTTGAGTGAATCTGTTCATGAAAACCTTACAAGCTTCTATTTAAGTTCAAAGTTTCTGCACTGGGAGTGTCTAAGCAGGCATGTGAAGTGAACTTTAGAAAGTTGGGGATGAAATCTTCACTCGCACAAAAAAGGGTTGGAACCAGAGACGAGTGTGGTGTCTACACACTGTATGCTGCTTAGCTCTAGCCCTGCAGTGGTGGTTATTAAGTCTCACCTACATTATTCAGGGCTCAGCCTTCTAGCAGACACAGGACACAAAATGACTCAAAAACAAGGGTCCCTAAAGCAGAAATTCTCACCCTAAATGTTGCCACAAAAGAGTTAAGAATTGCCACCTATCATCTTCAAGGGTGAAAGATAAGCCATATTTTACCTCCCCACCACAATTCATAACATTTTTATATTTAAACGTGGTGAAGTATGTAAAAAGGACTTTTCTGGAGTGTTTGTGTGATGGTATGAGGGGGTCAGAAATAGCAAGTCCTTAAAAATATTCACAGGCAACACATCCAGACAGAAGAGGAGAGTTATAAGACCATTTCTATTTCAATAAGTATTTGAGAAAGAACAGAAAGGAAGGCAAAGAAATAAAGAAACACAAAAGAGTGAAATGAAAGGCAAAAGAGAGAAAGAAAGAAAGAAAGAAAGAAAGAAAGAAAGAAGAAAGAAAGAAAGAAAGAAAGAAAGAAGAAGAAGAAAGAAAGAAAAGAAAGAAAGAAGAAAGAAAGAAAAAAGAAAGAAAGAAAGAAAGAAAGAAAGAAAGAAAGAAAGAAAGAAAGAAAGAAAGAAAGAAAGAAAGAAAGAAAGAAAGAAAGAAAGAAAGAAAGAAAGAAAGAAAGAAAGAAAGAAAGAAAGAAAGAAAGAAAGAAAGAAAGAAAGAAAGAAAGAAAGAAAGAAAGAAAGAAAGAGAAAAAAGAAGGAAAGAGAAAAAAGAAGGAAGGAGGAAAGGAAGGAAGGGGAAGGAAGAGAGGAAGGGACAGAAAAAGGAAGGAAGAAAGATGAAAGGAAGGAGGAGGGAAATTGTTTAATATAATGTAAAGTTAAATCATACCTCTTGGGTGACCACCTGAAATCATATTTAGAGCAGCATATGTGTAACCTTTCTGGGACAGGAAATGGAGAACCAGACCCTACCTCGATCAATAGGTTTTCACACTGTTCTGCTCTCTAAAGAACATGCCACTAAAAGA
Organism: Suncus etruscus; assembly: GCF_024139225.1. Taxonomy (NCBI): domain Eukaryota; kingdom Metazoa; phylum Chordata; class Mammalia; order Eulipotyphla; family Soricidae; genus Suncus; species Suncus etruscus. Next base: position 38,451,347 of record NC_064867.1, on the reverse strand, counting down.
TCTGCGTCAAAGGAAGCCAGCCAGGATCCACATTTCATACTTTTGTTGCTGGTGGTGCCTAAGCAACATCTCGATTCCAAACTCCCAGTGACCTCTGCAGAATTCCATTTGCCTTTGGTCTTGCTTCCCACTAGTTGAAACTTGAATTGCTTAGAGCTCCATAATATAGTTGGTCTGCATTTATTTGTTTCCCATGAGTCTGTTTATTTATAGGACTATTTCTAATGACATACTGCAGGATAATTGATAGTATTTCTATTTATGTGGCACTTAGGAATTCCAAACAAAAAATGCTTAGGCTGAGCATAGCGTCATTCAGATGAAAACTTCTGTACTGGTTAATCTCCGATTTATGAAACAGCTGAAAGCCATCTTTAACCCCACCAATTCAAATGGCTGGAATCAAGCTTTATTTATTTCTGTATTTCTTTATATCCCATAACTCCCTGTTTTGGGGAAGATTTTTTTTTTAGCCACTGAAGAGGGAGAAAGAACAGCCATTTTTGTGGTCTTTTCCATTTCTTTCTGGCTCAATCTAGATACACTCACTCTTCTTTCACCCCTCTCCTCGCTTCCTTCTCCACCACTTTTTTTGGATGGATTTTTCAGTGTTTGGGTTATTAGCCCAAGCAAGACAAGCTAAAGTCCTTACTCTACATCTTATCCTAGAACCCCTTCTCTGGCCAGGCCCCTCCAACTCTTCCAGATGAGTTCCTCCTTGATACGCACATCTTTGTGCCTCCATGTATTTTCCCCCACAAGACCAAAACCTCTGAAAGAGCAAATCTATTTTATCTTGTCATTGTAATTCAGCCCTTGTGCCCTGTGTCTCAAAACAGTTCCCTAGAGACTGAGCTGGTGCCAACATCCAAGGGGAGAATGGTGGAAGCAATTCCATGTAGTGTGGTGCTAGTAGGGTACAAAGTTATATGATGCTTTCAAAGGATGTTCCTGCTGACTTGGTGTCACATCCTGCTGAGTGGACATTGTTATCAGCACAGCAAGCTCCAAAAATATGTGTGTGTGTGTGTGTGTGTGTGTGTGTGTGTGTTTCTAGCTGTGGTGTTTCTCTTCTGGCAGGCAAGCTTCTCTCCATACAACACATTCACAGCAGATGCAGAGTTTCCTTTGGTCCTCAAATTAGGGGCTCCCAGAGCCTTAAACTTAAGGGGGGATTTCAAGCAGACGATTTATTGAAGGTGGACAGATCACTTTTCTAAAACTACCGAGACCAAACAGTCGTATGAACATTGAGTAGAAATAAAACATGATCAGACTTGAACACCAAAGCCAAAGCCAATGACAACAGAATCGATACCCAAACTACAACAAGCTAGACACAGAAGGGACCACTTATACTAGCAGCCTGAGGGCAAAGGAAGGGCGATATGGGATGCATGTTGGGAACAGGGGTGGAGGGAGGACAACATTGGTGGTGGGAATGCCCCTGATTCAATGTCATTATGTACCTGAAATACTACCGTGCATGATGTGTAATCCACTTTGGTCAAAATAAAAATTATTAATAAAAAAATAAAATAAAATTTCACAAAAGTATTACAAATTAAATTAAAAAAAGAAACTTTCTGGGATTAATCTTGCATCATACCTGAGATTTGGAAGATTTCAGGAAACTGTAGAGAAGGGGTTGACAGTAGAATATTGTTGTTCTACCCTGAAACCACACTGTAATTTCCATATTTAGAGTTTGTGTTGGGTATAGTCATGGGAGGGTTTCCTGATTGCTAACCATATAATTTGTTTTTTTTGTTTATTTTATTTTATTTAAACACCTTGATTACATACATGATTGTGTTTGGGTTTCAGTCATGTAAAGAACACCACCCATCACCAGTGCAACATTCCCATCACCAATGTCCCAAGTCTCCCTCCTTCCCACCCAACACCAGCCTGTACTCTAAACAGGCTCTCCATTTCCCTCATACATTCTCATTATTAGGACAGTTCAAAATGTAGTTATTTCTCTAACTAAACTCATCACTCTTTGTGGTGAGCTTCCTGAGGTGAGCTGGAACTTCCAGCTCTTTCTCTTTTGTGTCTGAAAATTATTATTGCAAGAACGTCTTTCATTTTTCTTAAAACCCATAGATGAGTGAGACCATTCTGTGTTTCTCTCTCTCTCTCTCTCTCTGACTTATTTCACTCAGCATAATAAATTCCGTGTACATCCATGTATAGGAAAATTTCATGACTTCATCTCTCCTGACAGCTGCATAATATTCCATTGTGTATATGTACCACAGTTTCTTTAGCCACTCGTCTGTTGAAGGGCATCTTGGTTGTTTCCAGAGTCTTGCTATTAACTATATAATTTGTTATTTGAGCAAAAACCTGAAAATCCAGAGACCTTTACAAACCTTTCTATGAAAAAATAAACTCAGAGATATTACCAATGCAGTAGAATAAGCTTCTGATATGAGGATACTATTTAACATTGTGTCTGCCCATTTCCTCCCATTTGTGCTAAACATGAATGTCTCCAATCTTGGCCCTGACAGCAAGATCATTTCCTGGTGAGAATTAAATCAAAGTTTATTTTTTGTTTGTTTATGGAATCATATGTCAGTGCTCAGGTTCTCCTCTCAGCTCTGTTTTTAGGATTTACTCTCACTATTTCTTGGAGAACCTGTGTAGTACCAGGGACAAAAATTGGGTCTCCTACATACAAAACTCATCTTACTGATCTCTCTCTTTCTCTCTCGCATGTGATGATTCTTAGAAGCTACTATTTCTGTCTTTCAGCTGGGAGTTTTCACTGACCAGAAAGATCATGGGTGTTAAGTAAACACAACTTGACATTTAGGGAAGTGAGTTTAAATCCAGATGCCAATATAGGATCTTTCTACATAGGGGTATTCTTTTGTTTTCCTAAGCCTTGCTGTCTGTATTTGTCTGGATGGTGTCAGACCATCTTCATCTAAAGTTCCATTACACTGCCTGGTACCTAATGAGAGTTCAAAGATGGTTGTTATGATGAGAAGGAAGGATGGGGAGGAGTAAGCTCATGCCTAGATAAAACCACCTGAAGTAGCAGAAAGGAACTTTAAAACTCTGAAATATTGGGGTTGACAGAGCATGAAAGAACTACAAGTGCAGACACCCCACTTTACCTGTGTCTGCTTGTCTTTCATGACACAATCCAGATTTTTGATAAAAGATGTGGCCCAATTCTTCCAGCAGCTATGCCAAGAGACCAAATAGAAATACTTATGTAATAAAAACTTATATAATAAGACTTTAAAAATACTGAATACGAATTGAGTTAACAGAACACAAAATTCTTGCATTTCAACTATCAAAGACATCAGAAAACCGTGCTAAAATTTCTTTGCAAAACGTTCTGATCTTTTGGTATCAAGTGGTTCAAGTGGTTAATTCAGTTCTATGGAATAACTTTTGCTTTCTCTTTCCAGAATTGAGTCACTGCTTTTGTCTCATCCTTGAACTATTCATCCTCATATAACTCCATGTAGGTTTAGGGACAATTGTGAGCTCAGTTGGAGCACAGAACATATGTAGTCAAGACTAAACAGCATGACTTAGGTAAATTAAGATAGTCACAGGGTTGAGAAAAAGAGACACTTTTATCTTCTGTTCCTGAAAATAAGGGGGCTATAGAAGAAATATTCCCACTGCCATTTTATTATCTGTGAAGTTTAAGAAACCAACAACTCCAGAGTAGAAAGAGAAATTATTTTAGTGATCCTTCCTGCCCTAAATCCAACACTCTAGATAGTATATGTATATCTGGATGTTCAAAAATAAAATATTTATTTTAAATGTATGAGAAAATGAGTTTGAATTTCCTCCACCTTGAGAGAAGCCACGCATGGCATCCCTACCATGGCAAATTATTGATGTTGGTACAACCCCTTTGCCTTGCTCTTCTCTTACTAGAAAAAGGCATGCTGGATATCATGTGGTGTTAGAACATATTTGTAACATGGACCGCTACTATTTTCAGGGAACTTAAAAGCCAATTGCATATTTGAACAATTTCAAATTAACATATGTTAATGGAATGGTACAAAAATAGTGTGTTGTAATAGAATATCAGTGAATAAAATACTTAATTCTCTTTGGTTCTTTAAAAAGATATACTCAAATTCAAAATAAAGAGTATTATACATTTAGTTTCCTTATTTAATATGCCTTCTCTCAGCAATTCCATGGACTTTGCCATATTGGATGCATCTATCTTTTTATACCCGAGCACCCTTGACTATTTTGGTATGGTTTTCTAAAAATGGGACTTGTTGCTTTATAACATAATCATAATGTTGTAATACCTGATCTCCAGCCCAACACTAATTATCCCTGGTTAACTAAAAATCATTTTTGCAACAGCAAAACCACTTGATAGCAAAAATGAATCTTATTAAATAAGTGAACATGCCAGGTGCATTAATGGATTAGATATCTTCTGAGTGTATTGTCTGAGTGATTAAAATCATCTTTGATGATTGGAGGCTGTGTTGGATGTAATAGACAACCATCAAACTTTACTTTCTGAGCTTTTAGAAGTTTACAACATTCCCACCTTTGTTTTCCTGAGCCTCAATGAGTCATGTTTTCATTGTAATTTTTTTAAAAAATTTTCTTCTCCACTCCCCAAACTGGAATTTATATTTTTGGATATTTTTAAATGGGGTTTTGCTTTATTTATTTTTTGGTGTAAAATCATCCAAACACTTTAGAAGCCTGTGTCACATGGAAGTGTTTTAATTTTCGGTAGGAGACATGTTCTTGCTGGGAATTTAAACTTTCAACCAAACTATTTGAGGGGGTTATGTTTTACAGGTATTCCTTGTGCTCTGTTCATCTTTCATTCTTGCTGGGCACCAGAGGTCTTCTTGTCATCTGCACCTTTGTTTCAATGGGTTGAAGGTGGTAGTATTTTCAGAGAGGATGAGGCGGGGTTTTCTTATCTGCTTCTGATGACCCCAAACCTTGCCTTCAATCATCTTTTTGATTTACAGACTCTCCTCTCTTCTGCCCTTATTTCTTTTTTACAGACAGATGGCCCTGTCTGTCTGGGTAACATGAACCTAATGTTTGTTTCACTCTAGTTCTAAATGGTATTTCAAAATGAATCAAAGATACTGGAGAAAGAAACAGGAAAGGACAGATGACTTGAAATATTGGTACAAAAGTTCTTTTAGAAAGTTTTTAATACACCCCACATGAATGCAAAAATTGGTTCCCATAAATCAATTAGGATGCACCCTACAAGGAACCCTCAATTCTATACTCTGGAACTCTGTATCCCTGAGGCTAAAGGATAGTTTAGAAAAGCAAGGGAAAAATAGATTGTGAATGCAGCATGCTATATTCTAGTCAGAAGAAATTTCATGTTACTTGGGCATCCGTGTGAGTTAACATATTGATGAATGCACTTCCTGGTGGAGAATAAAATAATGGGTTGAATGCGTATGCTTTTATTCTTTATAATAAATGTGAGAAAACTTTCTAGTCCTTTTTTTATCTTGGAGTGCAGCCTACATCAACACCTGCTTCACCAATTAATAGATTGTTAACGGAGTAGAAAATGCTGAATTTCATTAAGGTGAGCAAAAAGAGGTGCTTAGGACACCAGATTGCCTCTTACTTTTCTCTCTGCTAAGCTTAGGCAAAGGGACTAGTTTCCCCATAAACACAGAAATGACTGACATCTGGGGATTCATCCCTGTAACCAAAATTTCAATCTCCACCTCAAACCACTTCTCCCTATACCCACACACAGATATGTGGTAGGTCCTTCTGCACTCTCTTCTTCCATCATTCTTTCAATGACAAAATGCAAGGGAAACTGGGAATTTTCTACTGTGACAATCAGAGTCTCTGCAAAGTTTCTGCTAAGGTGAAGAGTAAGAGGGTAAAGCAGTTTTGAGGTCCTAAGAGAAGGTGTTTGTGAAGCTAAAGAATCTAGATAGGATAGATAAGCTGAACAGAGACCAAAGCTTAGCCATTTTTCTCTCTTACTTCTAGTTATTGGAGATCTTAGAAATTATATTCTGACTGTTTTATTTCTCTATTTTCTTTGGTTTCCTTCTGTATTAAGAATATTTCTTGCTGATATGTAGCATTCTTACTCTTAAAATTTCATATTTTATTAAAGATTTTGTTAGTAGCCAGTGTAACATGAATACAATGGTGTGTAGAATTCTGCTTTTTATATACAACATTACTTTCCATAATCCACTAGCAATGTACCCAAGAGCCTCTGCCTTTGTCTTTTTGTCATTTATAGATTGTATCTTCCTTTCTGTCTACCTCTTCTCCCACCATTTTGGATCTTCAGTGATTTATTTGGGGCCTAAGAGTTTATTGTCCTTAGATAGATAAAATTACTTGTTTTGTTTCTCTGTATAGCACATTTGAATGAGATCATTCAAGTATTTGCATTTTCACTCTGACATATATTTTCAGCTGAACCTGGCTAGCTCTGTTCAAGTTGTATAAGAAGATGAAATTTTACTTTTTCTTATCATAGATTTATGTCCAATTGTGTCAGTTGAGCCCTCATATTTAGCTACTTCTTTGTTCTTGTATACTTGGGTTGCTTCTGGATCTTGGTCATTGATAATATTTAACTGTGCAGTTAACATAATTGTTCATATATATTTTTGAGTTAATAATTTTGTGTTTTAGAATAGATACCACGGGTCAGAAACACTGTGTCCCTTAAAATCTCCTTAAATTTAATATAATATAGAATAAAATATATATTTAGCAAATTATATGTGAGAAATTGTCATACCATTTTTCAGATACTGAATGAAACAGAAGTCCCCAAGGGGGAAAGAAAGTCTTGTTTAAACACATCCCCACCATCTTGTTTTTTTGTGTGTGTCACTAGTATGAAGTGGCTTCTAATTGTCATTTTCATTTACATGTTCTTGAAAAATGTAACAATGAGCAGTTTTTCATATGTTCATTGGCCTTCCTTATGTCTTCTTTGAGAAAGTGTCTTTTCATCTCTTCCATTTGTTGTTGCTTGCTTTGGGTATTAAATTTTCTGAGTGCTGTAAATAACTTGGATATTAGTCCTTTAGCAGATGCTTGGTTTAGAAATATATCCCTCATTCACTAGGATGTCTTTTTATATCTCTAGTTTATTTACTTTGTAAAAAAATTTTAATTCAATATTCCCATTTGTTCATTTCACCTATATTTACTAGTGGAGTCGAATCATTGAAAACACTTCAGAAGCTGATATCCTGGCAAGTTCTAGGTTTTCCACAATGAGTTTTCTTGCTTCAGAACTAAAATCAGAATTAATTCATTTTTGATGAATAATTTGGTATGGTTTACACAACACCATTCATTGAAGAAAAATTTCTTCCAACATTTAACATATTTGTCTTATCTTTAATATTTGAGGGAAGACTCCATTTGTATCAGTAAATTTGAGGTTAGCTGTGTGTTAGTTATGTTTTTGTTTTGGTTTGTTTTAGTTTGGGTTTTGGGCCACACCCTGTGACGATCAGAGATTACTCCTAGCTGTGCTCTCAGAAATCGCCACTGGCTTAGAGGACCATATGGACGCCTGAAGACTGAACCTCAATTGCTGTCTGTCCTAGGGTAGCACATGCAAGGCAAATGCCTGTGCCATTGCGCTGGCCCCTGTGTGTTAGTTGTATGTAGCTTTTACTTTAGTTTGATAGATTCATTTTATCCCTATTTGGTTGAGAATTTTACTTATCAGAGGCTGTTGAAGCTGTGGAAAGCTTCTCTAAATCTATTAGCATGATCATATGTTTTCTCCCCACATCCCTGCCAGCACTTATTGTTCTTGTTCTTTGTGATGTGTGCCAATCCTTGTGATGTGATATGGTACTGCATTGTTTTGATTTGTATTTCCCTCATGATTAGTGATGTGGAGCATTTTTCATGTGCCTTTTGGCCATGTATTTCTTCTTTGAGCAAATGTCTGTTCGTTTCTTCTCCCCAATTTTTATGGTGTTAGATGTTTTTTCTTGTTAAGTTCTATCAGTGCTTTGTATATTTTCAATATAAGCCCCTTATCTGATGGGTTCTGGGTGAATAGTTTCTCCCGTTCTGTGGATGGCTTTTGTATTCTAGGTGCTCTTTTCTTTGAGGTGCAGAAGCTTCTCAGCTTAATATAGTCCCATCTGTTTATCTCTCCTTCTACTTGTTTGGAAAGTGTTATTTCCTCCTTGAAGTTGCCTTTATTCTCAATGTCATATAGTGTTTACCTATGTCTTGTTTTATATACCTTATGGTTTCAGGTCTGATATCAGGATCTTGAATCCATTTGGATTTGACCCGTATGCATGGTGATAGCTTGTGGTCTGAGTTTGCTTTTTGCAAGTGGCTGACCAGTTGTGCCAATACCACTGTTGAAGAGGCTTTCATTGCTCGATTTAGGATTTCTTGCCCCTTTATCAAAAATTAATTTATTGTACATCAGAGGCACATTCTCTGAATACTCAATTCTATTCCAGTGATCTGAGTTTCTGACTTTACTCCAGTACCATGCTGTTTCAATGACATAGCTGTGTAATACGATTTAAAGTTGAGGACAGTGAAGTCTCCTATATTCCTTTTCCCAAGGTTGATTGCAAGAGCTAGAGCAACCCAATTTCTAGTTTTTTGAGGAATGTCCACATTGTTTTCTCAAAGGCTGAACCAGTCTATATTCCCACCAGCAGTGAGAATCCCTTTTTCCCCCACATTCATACATACCAGCACTTCTTTTTCTTGTTCTTCATGATGTGCACCAGTGTCGGTGGTGAGAGGTGAAATTGCATCTCAATTTGCATATTTCTAATGATTAACTATGTGACACATTTCACATTTTTTTTCATATGTCTTTTGGCTATATGTATGTATTCTTTGAGAAAATTGTTGCCCATCTATTCTCCCTGATTTTTGATGGGGTAAGATATTTTTTCTTGTTCATTTCAACCAATGCCAGATATACATACATATATATATATAATATCCTTAATATATGAATATTAAGTGAATAGTTTCGCCCTTTCTATCTTTAAGTGGTTAGATTATTTTTTATTGTTAAGTTCAATAAATAATTTTTTATATCTTAATTATTAGCTTTTTATCAGATGGGTTTGGGGTGAATAGTTCTCCCAGTTTGTCGATGGCTTTTGTAGCCTAGCCACTGCTCCCTTTGAGGTGCAAACACTTCTCAAATTAATGTTGTCTCATTGATTAATTTTCTTCCACTTTTATGGACAGCAGTGTTTCCTTTTTAAAGTCGTCTTTAGTTGTAATGTTACGAAGTGTTTTGCCTACATTTTCTTTTTTATATCTTAAAATTTTAGGTATAATATCAAATTATTTTATGAATTTTGATTTGACCTGTGTGAATAGTATTAGACAAAGGTCTGAATTTGCTTTTTTGCATGTGGTTAACCATTTGTCCCGCCACCACTTATTCAAGAGGATTTGCTTACTCCCTTTTGCTTTTTTTTTTTTTTGTCACTTTATCAAAGATTAATTCCTTGTAATCTGGGTTTATTTTCTGAATAGTCAAGTCTATTCTACTCATCTGAGGGTTTAGCTTTATTCCAATGCCATGTTGTTTTTATGACTATTGCTTTGTAATACAATTTAATGTTGGGAAATTAATGCCCCATCTTCTTTTGATAAAGGTTGCATTAGCAATTCATGGATATTTGTCCTTCCAAATAAACTTCTGGAGTGTTTGATCCACTTCGTTGAATAATGTCATGGATGTTTTTAGATGGATTACATTATATTTGAACAATTATTTGGGTAGTATTGCCATTTTAATCATCTTGATTCTCCCAATACATGATAAGGATATGTGCTGCCATTTCATCGTGTCCTATTTTTCATGAAGCAGTGTTTTGTAGGTTCTTTGTATAGGTCCTTCACCTCTTTAGTTAACTTGACACCAAGGTATTGAATTTCTGTGGAACTATTGTGAAGGGGATTGCTATTTTAATGTCCATTTCTTTTCTTTCTTTGTATGTAAGAAGGCCATTGATTTTTGTGTGTTAATTTTTTAGCTTGCCACTTTGCTATAAACCCTTGTTTTAGAAACTTTTTAGAAGTGTCTTTAGGGTTTTCTAAATACAGTACCATGTCATCAGCAAACAGTGAGAGCTTGACTTCTTCCTTTTGTTTTGTTTCGTTTTTGTTTTGTTTTGGAAACAATACACCCTGAGATGCACAGGATTTGCTCCTGGCTGTGAGCTCAGAAATCACTCCTGGCATGGTTGGTGGTCTATATGGAATATGAGGATCAAATCCAGGTTGGTTCCAGGTCAGCCACGTGCAAGGCAAATGCCCTACTGCTGTATTATTGCTGCTCTGGCATCATTAATTACTTCCCTTCATATCTGGATGCCTTTGATATTTTTTCCTTGCTTAATTGTTATTTCAAGTACTTCCAGTAATATATTTAATAGGTTTGGCAAGAGGAGTGGTCTTGTCTTGTGCCAGATTTTAGAGGAAAGGCTTTCAGGATTTTTTTTCTATTGAGTATAATAAATATCTCATCATTTCATTTCCACAGTATGTGACTCTGGGATCACACAGAGCTGAATAAGATTTTAGGCTTTATTAGTCAAAATTTATACAAACATGAAGAGGCTCATTCCTAACTCATCTGTTTATTCATTTATTTGGCCAATATGTACTGAATGATAACTAAGTCCTATATAAAGTGCAAATAATAGGGTTGTGATGGTGAAGATGGATAATAACTTTCTGGGGGGCTTTGGGTGTTATGGTAAGGTATACATTAATCATCTATTAAAAGGGATATAATATACATTGAGATAAGTTCTCTAGAAAAGTGAAAGTTATGATCAACAGCTGGTTCTCTGAAGTCAACCCATGTTTGCCCATAGTGAAGCATGAGAGCACATGATCCTTTTGAACTTCTCCTTCCTGGTCCATAATGTGGAAATAATTATTGTGGCTACAAAATATTATTGTGGCAAGGTGAAATGTGATAGTAACTGTGATTCTAAAAATAACAAGTGTTATTTTAAAATTATGATATAACCCAATGGCTTACCCAATCTTGGAAGAAAACATGGAATTATTTTCAATATTTACTACTATTGATATCTCAGACATATCTTATTATCTTCAAAGCACAATAATTAGATAAACTGAATCATATTTTAGTTAGAGTACACTTGAGTTTATTCCAGTGGACATTTGAATTAAACTTTGAAGTTGGGCAAAGCATTATGAACTGATCTATTTTATAGATGTCCAATTATTTCCAAAATTATGAGCTATAATTCATATAATGAAGCATAAGTTAAAAAGAAATAGCCATCAAACTTTCATAGAAAAGAAAACTAAGAACATTTCTTTAATGTTTTGTGACTTATCTCAATGATTTTATCTTTCATATTTAAGAGATTTTTTTTCTGGGGATGGAACAATAGCACAGCAATAGGGTGTTTGCCTTGCATACAGCCAAACCTGTAATGACCCTGGTTTGATTTCCAGCATTTTATATGGTCCCCTGAGCCTGCCAGGAGCGATTTCTGAGCACAGAGCCAAGAGTAACCCCTGAATGCCACCTGGTGTGACCCAAAAACCACAAATAAAAAATAGAAAAAAATTTTCCTCTATTATTTATTATTTTGACCCTTAAAAGATACTGTTTTACTTCAGTAAATGAATAAATAAAGGTACCAAAGAGATATTACAGCAGATAAGGCTCTTGACTTGCAAGTCACCAACCTAGGTACAATCCTTGAGTCACATATGGTTCCTCCAAGACTGCCAGGAGTAATCTCCAAGCACAGAGCCAAGAGTAATCCCTGAGCACCACTGGATGTAGGCAAGAAATATTTTCTTCTAACTTCCATGGCTACTTTGATTAATGTTAATTGGATGTTTATGGTGTTGTCTAAACCATTTAACTAATATAAATGAAAGCTGTTTGTTTCTATACAAATTTGTTAAACTGTGAATACTTAATACTTCTGAGTCAATGTTTCTCAACAGGGTCCATAGGACCCCAGAATACTTAAAGAAATTACAGAAAAATATTGTATAGGAGGAGGGGGCTGCAACACAAAACTAGGCAGTCAAAAATTTAAAAAAATGGGGCTTTGAAGGGAATAAGATCAGAAGGGAATTATGGTTGAAAAATGTTGATATTTCTTTAGCTTACCTTTGTCTTTCTAGACAGAGATATAGTTGATAAACATGATAAATTTGCCTTTTCACTTTACATCTTTCTGTTTTTCGTTTTCTTTGAGAATCTTCTAACACAGAAGAAAAAGCATGTTTTGTGGCCTTCTTCCTAATCTACTTTAATCAGAAATATATGATTACAAGAAAAACAAAGCAACAATAACTACCGCAAAATCATTTCTGGTTATTGAAAGAATATAAACTCATCTATATATATATAAATATATGATATATTTAATATATATAAATACATTTACATTTTCATCTGTCTACTTGTATTTTAATTACCAATAAGCAATAATTAAGAAGTACGTGCAGTTGATAAAATTTTGTAGGATAAAAGTTGAGGACAAAAGCAAGACTCAAGAGTGTAGGGGCTCACTCTTAATTACTTGAGAAGAGAAAGCAAAAATATGGTGAGGTTAGGCAGTACATCACCTCCCTTCACTTATGGAAGCAGATCTTGAAGGTAGTTGATTTCCTGAGTTTCAAACACCTGACTGTCCTGTACATAGACTGTTGTTCACATGTTGTGTACATTAAGCTTGCTTCCTGCCCTTCATCCATGTTGCACCTTTACACACCCTGGAGACTCTGGTTCCCCCTAGACTGTTAGTTACTTCAGGGGCAATTTCAGAGATGGGCAATTTTCATTCTGCCATAATCAGTAACTATGTTCCTTTTGAAATTTATTTGATCATCAGCAAAATCCAGAATCAAAGTCAAGACATCCTATAATTTAGCATATAGTTTAGAGTGAAATTATTGGTTCTAAGTCTTTATCTTGAGGCTATAGTTTCTTTAATGGGTAACTATGAAAAATAAATTACAGTGTTGAAAAGTTGGGTGCTTACAGTATATGGCACAGCCCTGAAACCAAGGAAGTGGTCACTAAAACAATAGGTGACTTTGTGAGAGCGTTTTTCTTTTTTTTTTCTTTTTTGTTAATTCCATTTGAATCTTTGGTAAGCAAAGCTGCCTCCATTAAAGGGAGGAACTTAAAAATATAAATGAACATGAAGACAGTTTGTTTAAAAAATGGAAGCCATACTTTATGATTGCAATAAGTAAAAGTAAAGAATCAGACTTTAGATAATGTTGGAGTTATTAGGAAGTAATACCTTTTACATCAACATACCAGAAGGGACTGGACTCATGAATTACTTAGGTCATATTTCCTAGTAACTTACTGAAAGGTGGTACTCACCTATCTTATAAAAAAAGCTCTAAAAATGCCTGCATTGGGGAATAGTATGCAAACATACCACCAAGAAGTAATTCAAGGTAAAATATCAGATTCTCCAGAAAATATTAACACTAATTTTTTGGCTTTCCCTTCTATGTTAGAAGGCAAAGATAGGCAAATAGAACACATCTGCTTTTAAGGAAATTCTCCAAATATTAACCCAAAGTAATATATCTATATCTATATCTATATATATATCTGATATTCACACCACTGTGGAAATGATTGAAGACTCTCTCTATTTTAGTTAAGTGTAATGTTAACTTTTTTGAAATGGAAATATTATTTCCTAGTTGCTGTTTTGATGGAGCTTCTTTCTTTTTAATCTATTTATATTAATAACTCTTATTAACCACCTAGTCTAGTCCTTCCCTTAAGTGTAAAAGTAATTTTTATATCATTATAGACACCCTAGGGATGGAAAGATAGTAGAGTAGGTAGGACTCTTGCCTTGCATATGTCAAACAAGATTTGATCCTCACTATCTCGTGTGCTCCCTTGAGCATCACTGGATGTGGTCTCAAAATAGCAAACAAACCTCCCAAAATTACAAAAGTCTATAAAATTTGAGAACTATCAAAAAATAAATATATACATCTGAAAAAAGTATATGAAAATTTGTGTTAAAGGTATTTATCAGGGGATTGGAGAGATAGCATAGTGGTAGGGTGTTTGCCTTGCATGCAGCTGACCCAGGAGGAATGGTGGTTTAATTCCTGGCATGCCATATGGTCCTTCAAGCCTGCTAGGAGCGATTTCTGAGTGCAGAGTCAAGAGTAACCCCTGAGCTCCACTGGGTGTGACCCAAAAACAAAAAAAAAGGTATTTATCAGAGCTATCTAATAGAAACACAATAGAACTATAAATGAAATTGAAATATCTTATATTTGGAAAAGTGCAGTTAGCTGAGACCACAACCCTAATGCTGATACCCAGGACTACATATGATTCCCCAAGTATGTCTATAGGTCATTCCTAAACACAGAGCTAGTAAAAACCCCTGAACGCTTCTATTTGTAACCCCCAAGCCTAAATCCTCCCCAAAAATCATAAATATAGGCAAAATTAATTATAAAATGTATTCTAACCTATAGATCTGAAATTGGTGTCATTCAGAATCTGTAATCTATTTGAAATTATTAACAGAATATTTCACTGCTTTTGTCAAATCCTGGATATAGAAATCTTGGCAATTTTCATTTGGTACCCCGCTCCTGCTGCCAGTCATATACTGACTGCCAGTAGCCACTTTCTATTTATGATGGTACAAACAGATATGTTCAGAGTCCACAAACCTACATACAGCAAAGTGTTAGGGAAGTTCCAAGACCTAATAAAATCTTTCCATTGATTTCCTTGCATTGTCTTAGCTCCAACTAGAATATTAGAGATTTAAAGAGTATGTTGTGGATCAAATCTCTTACAATTGCTTACCTTTTGTTGTTGTTGTTGTTGTTTTGGGGCCACACCCAACAATGCTTAGAATTACTCCTGGCTTTGCACTCGGGAATCATGTTTGATGGGCTCAGGAACCTTATGGGGTCCGAAAGATAAAACCCAGGTTTCCTTTGTGCAAGGCAAACTCCTTACCCACTGTTCTATCTCACTTTTCATTTTCTATGTAAAATACCCTTACTGGAAACTATTTCATTTACATTCTCCATAGAGTGAAGAAAAGAAATTAAAGTTTTCCTCATATGAATGGAAACAATAGCTAGATTTTCTTTTCTCCTAGAAATGAGGAGAAATGGATTGCTAGAAAATAAAGTGTGTTCTATTTAACCATATGGAATGCGACTTTTATTTATTTAAATATAATTTATGGGATTTTTGAAAGGATGTGTCAGACATACTGATAAAACATTTGCTTATTTTTAGTCGAGATACAATGAAGAATCAAAATTAAAAAGATATGTGTAGGTACTATCAATAAGTTCCTTGTCTTATTTATTTTTTGAACATTTATAATGCAGAAATATCAAATAATTAATCTGAATTATGTGTTTTAAATTACATGTACTTGGCGTTGGGAAATAGGAAAATTATTTTCACAAATGCTCTTCTATACACATATCAGTCTACTACAAGAGATGTGTAAAAATATATGAACTGTGGGGCTGGAGAGATAGCATGAAGGTAAGACATTTGCCTTGCATGCAGAAGCACGGAGGTTCAAATCCCGGCATCCCATATGGTCCCTTGTGCCTACCAGGGGCGATTTCTGAGCATAGAGCCAGGAGTAACCCCTGAGTGCCACTGAGTGTGACCCCCCAAAAAATTATATATGAACCGTATTTTGGAAGACGCATTCAAAATAATTGTCTTTATTAGTGATAGAATGTTTAAAGTTGTAACAATAATAAAATGACAATGAAAATGCATAGAATGAAGTGGAATAAAACAGTGGGTAAGGCATTTGCCTTGTATGTAGACTACCTGAATTAGATCCCCGGCATCAGATATAATCCCCAAACCTACCAGGAGTAATTTCTGAGTACATAGCCAAGAGTAACTCTTGAACACTGCCAGGTGTGGCTCCCCAAAAATAAAAAAAATATTGACAAATGATTCAAAGAATTGTGCCTCTGTTCCATTTTAATCATAGTCAAAAGTTCATCATTGTTATCATTGTCATAAACATAAAGAACTGCTTTATCATAAAACCAGGGGACTGGTTATCTAAAGAGGTAAGGAACTGATGACAAAGGGAAAGCTATGAAGAGCTAACGGTGTTATTAATGTCACTTGAAAACATTATATTTTGTCAATGTTTTATTTTATTTTATTTTATTTTATTTTTTGGTTTTTGGGTCACACCCGGTGGTGCTCAGGGGTTACTCCTGGCTGTCTGCTCAGAAATAGCTCCTGGCAGGCACGGGGGACCCTATGGGACACCGGGATTCGAACCAACCACCTTTGGTCCTGGATCGGCTGCTTGCAAGGCAAACGCCGCTGTGCTATCTCTCCGGGCCCAATGTTTTATTTTATTTATTGAGTCATGAGATATGCTGTTACAAAGTTGTTTCTGATTGAGTTTCAGTCAAACAATTTTTCCACACCCATCCCTTCACCTGTGTCTACTTCCTTCTGCTAATATCCTCACTTTCTTTCCAACTCCCCAGTCTGTGTCTATGGCAGATAATAAGGCTTTTGTTTTTATTGTCTTTGGGCATTCTTCTCCTATAGTGTTTCTTTATATCTCACAAATAATTGTGATCATCTTATCTCTATCCTTCTACCCCTGGCTCCTTATGAGTGACTAATGCAGCAAAAAAAAAATATTTAGCATATTCCTAAGTATTTTATATGTGCACAATTGTCACAATATGTCATAAGTGGAATTTTATAATAAAATACATAATTTCCAGGACTAAATAGTAATAAAGGACTGTCTTGCAGGCAGCCAACCAACCTATGTTTGATCCCTAGAAACCGATATGGTCCCCTGATCCACACCAAAAGTCATTCTTAAATTCAGAACCAGGAATAAGCCCTGAGCACCAATAGGTATTGCCCCAAAACAAAAAAAGTAGAATTCTCTAATATATATATATCTATATCTATATCTATAGATATAGATATATATAGATATATATATTGGTTTTTGAGTCACACCTGGCAGTCCTCAGGGTTTACTCCTGACTCTGCATGCAGAAGTCGCTCTCCTAGCAGGCTCAAGGAAACAAATAAGGGTTCTGGGGATCAAATCTGGATCAAAAGTTGGTCAGCTACATGCAAGGCAAATGCCTAATCACTGTGCTATCATTCTAGTCCCAAGAATTTTCTAGTACTTTTGAAAAATATTACATATGCAATTAAATGAAAACAAAACCAGTTGAACTAAAATAGTTAATATGAGAAGAAATGGCTGTGGTAGTTTCAAATGACAATTTCTTTAACAACTGGTTCTTTTGCATATACATTTAAAAAAGTATTTTCTTTTTTTATTTTTTAAATTAGTATCTTTATTTAAACACCTTGATTACAAACATGATTGTGGTTGAGTTTTAGTCATATAAAGAACACTCCCTCTTCACCAGTGCAACATCCTATCACCAATGTCCCAAATCTCCCTCCTCCCCATCCAACCCCACCCCACCTGTACTCTAGACAGGCTTTCTACTTCCCTCATTCATTCACATTGTTATGAGAGTTCTCAGTGTAGTTATTTCTCTAACTGCACTGATCACTCTTTGTGGTGAGCTTCATATTATTAGCTGGAACTTCCAGCCCTCCTCTTTTTTGTCTCTGAAAATTATTGCAAGAATGTCTTTTATTTTTCTTAAAATCCATAGATGAGTGAGACTATTCTGCATCTCTCTTACCCTCTGACTTATTTCACTCAGCATAATTAGTTCCACCCATGTATAGGAAAATTTCATAACTTCATCTCTCCTTTCATCTGCATAATATTCCATTGTATCTATGTACCACAGTTTCTTTAGCGATTCATCTATTTTCAAAGCTAAAATTAATTATCAAAAATGGTCACCAGTAAACTTACATTCAAATCCAATAAAATTTCAGCTTTTGTATTGGAAATTAGCATGTTGGAGTTTTTATTACTTAGGTGAGGTTATTTTTACTATTATTAAGATACAAATATCTACATTAAGATATAAGGATATGTGATTAATAGTTAAAGCTTTTACTCATGTATATATTCAGGCATCATTATAAGCAAACAGTAGAAGTCAGAGTGATAGTTCAGGGTTTATGATGCCTATCTTGTACACAGCCCACCTGGGTTTGATCTCCAGCATTCTATATGTTACCCAGAGAATTACCAGTAATAGTTCAGGGCCTGGAGTAACCCCTAGGCATCACTGGGTGTGACTATAAAACTAAAGAATAAAAAAGAGCAAACAGTAGTTAAAGTTAGAAAACAAATTTGAGATGGATGAGTAGAGGAAGAATAAAGGAACTTGGTTTGCATTTTGTATTTTATGAGACCTGCCCAAGTTCCCTATGTGTCCCTCCTATACCAACTACATCATTGTTCTCTTCTTTAGAATCCTCTACGCTTGAAGATACCCTTCAACAGACGAATGGCTAAAGAAACTGTGGTACATATACACAATGGAATATTATGCAGCTGTCAGGAGAGATGAAGTCATGAAATTTTCCTATACATGGATGTACACGGAATCTATTATGCTGAGTGAAATAAGTCAGAGAGAGAGAGAGAAAAACGCAGAATGGTCTCACACATTTATGGGTTTTAAGAAAAATGAAAGACATTCTTGCAATAATAACTTTCAGACACAAAAGAGAAAAGAGCTGGAAGTTCCAGCTCACCTCAGGAAGCTCATCACAAAGAGTGATGAGTTTAGTTGGATAAATAACTACATTTTGAACTGTCCTAATAATGAGAATGTATGAGGGAAATTGAGAACCTGTTTAGAGTACAGGCGGGGGTCGGGTGGGGAGGAGGGAGACTTGGGACATTGGTGATGGGAATGTTGCACTGGTGATGGGTGGTGTTAAAAAAAAAAAATAATCCTCTATGCTTGATATGGCAGCCGCTTCTTTCTGAAGCATACCCCTGGACCATGATTCCATTTATATTTCTTGTTTGCATCTGAAATATTTATGAGTCATAAAGCAGAAATATTTCATGGGTCCTAATATTATTCCTATACCCTATAAGCTAGAACATCTGAATTCTAAGGAAACAAAGGGAAAATTGTAGTATTTTCCAGAAAACCCTCTAACAAATCTTCCTTGACTGTGTTTGTATTGACAGGCACCCCTCCTCACCACCCACACCATTACTAGAAAAAAACCACCATTTTTATCCAATTATGAATAATACATATCCTAGGGAACAATGGAAAGTGTGATAAGTCAGTACATCACAAAAAAAAAGTCTACATTTCTTTTATAGGAATCTAATGCTCATTTTCAGGCTAGGTCATAATGGATTGCTGTGAACTTGGCATGGGGTATTATAATACTAGTACCTGATTTAAGGATATCTGCATCTGGCACTGTAAAATGGTTGGTTATGCATTCCACAACACCCAGAGAGGAAGGGGAATCCCCATGTTCCCAATCTGAGTAGGACAAGAGGTGCAGGTCCAGCAGCAATTCCGAAGCAAGAAACAATCCACTCGCATTTGGGAAGGAATACCAGGCCAGAAACTCACACCCCAAGCTGTTCACCCACAAGCCAGTTGCTCCACCATGAACCAAGATGGCAGCTTTCCCTGTAGGCCTCCAAAGAAGCCTTTATTGGGATTAAAAAATGTCCACCCCCAAGGGGAGGAAAAAAGCCAGATGAGGAGACAATGGGGAAACAGCTTTTTAACATGTAAACCAAAGGAACCAATCGAGAGAGATCTAATTAGAAGACAATATGAGGACCAATCCTAAGACCTCTACCAACATGGCACCAGTCAGTATTTTACACACTTTGGTCATCTAAAGAAATCTCTGTAGTTGAGCAAAGTCAGCACGCTGAGTGCACTTACACCCAATTGTCCCCTTAGTATTTCTCACCCAAAGGCAATAGAGTCAGTCCGTTGGCATTTGGCAAAGGCCCTTGACTGTCACAATTTAGTGTGAAATAGTTTTTTTCCTATTGGAACCTAGTAGATATAAATATCTTATCAATCTTAAGACAACAAGAATATCACAGTACTAGCAGTGCTGAGGATAAAAAGCATTAAAGAGACCAGAAAATCAGAACATATGTATCCATGACAGTTGTCTTTCATGAGAGAACTCTCTCCATAAGAAAAAATAAAACAAAATAAGAAACCTTATATTTTTGGAAAAGTTAAAAAAAATTTAAAAGCTTCTCTATTGGAATCATGACTGATGCTTTCTGAATATTTTCTGAGATTCCATGAGGAATTTAAGGAACTATAAAGTGGAGATCTATAGTCAGAAATCTTATATTGGTTGACAGCATTGTTAAGTATCTGAATATCTTTTCTGAAGATGAAAAATTACCTCTGAGAAAAGACTTGAATCACTCTAAATTTTGGGTATTTATTGAATTTATGTTGTGTCACCACATTCTCAAAAGGGGCAATGAACATTTGATGGAGCAAAATAATTGAAATTGGGTAAACTAGAGAAGTCTAACATATATATCAGCACAGGCTTGTGGAGTGAAAGGGAAAGAAAGTAATAAGACAGAATGCAACCTACCAATTTAATAAGTACTAGGAGTTGGTGACATGAACTCACTGAAGTGGGGTTCTCAAAAGTTGGGAGTCTCTGGGGCTCTCAGGCTTCAGGCCAAGGAACTCCCTAATCTGTGCCTCGGTCTGGTCCTCATCTTTCTTGGTATACACAGCTCCATGCTTCTAGTCAGCCATTCTTTGGAAGTGAATATTTCTCATACTTCATCTTTCCTTTCTTCATCTTTCCTTTTGATGTGTGCTTTCTCTTGGATGCACACAACATGGACTATTTTCTGCCTCTGATACTATAGCTTCATACTTTATCCTTAAACCATTACATTCTGTTCAGTGATTTGGAAATCATGCCATCCTTCTCTTTAAAGGGACAAGGATAAGGCTTTCTTTTCTTGACTTTTTCTCTCAACCCATTCCTGAATCCATTTTGTTTTTCTCTCAGACTCTGAGACCAATTTCCAAAGTTCTTGCATATTTGTGTCAAGGTCTTACTTTCAGTCTGGCCTTGGTGACACTCACCTGGTCATCAAGCTTATTGTCTTCTTGTAATTTGTTTTTAAATCGAGTCATAGCTATTGGGCACAAGCTCTGCAGCCCAACTATCTGTACAGAATTTCATGTCCTCCAGCAGTGAGGTAATGTCCCACGCATCTTTAATGAAACATGACCCAGTCTCTCTCTCTCTGCTTCACTTATGGCATCTGAAAGACCAAGTATAAGGTATGCTATCAAGAGTAGTTAGAACGTTTAAATAAATTCCATATGTATCTCATAGAAATAATACAGATGCTCAAAAAGTGTGTAATTTTTGCTGTTAAAATTGCAATGTCCTTTTATCATTGCTTTGATCATTAATCATTACATAGATAGGCTATCAGGTAAGCAAAGTGGTATTTAAGTGATTATTTATCTTGTCTATTTGAAAGGTGAGTTTTCAACAGGCATCTTCTTTGACGTCCAAATATGGAATGGTAAGTGGTATCAGAACGTTTCATGAGTTATTGTTGCCGTAGTTGATATAGTTGTATGTAAATTCTTTTATCACAAGTTTTTCTCAAATAAATGAATACTCTTTCAGTAGAGATAGCAATAGTTTTGTTTCTTCAAGTGCTTCTGTGACCACAGAATGTGTTCTTAAGAAACAACC
Source organism: Suncus etruscus (assembly GCF_024139225.1). Taxonomy (NCBI): domain Eukaryota; kingdom Metazoa; phylum Chordata; class Mammalia; order Eulipotyphla; family Soricidae; genus Suncus; species Suncus etruscus. The sequence goes on along the minus strand of NC_064867.1, from coordinate 38,429,608 downwards.
CTGAGTGACTTCACAATACCAAACTCCACACTGGTTCAAATATTCAGTTCCAGAAAGTTCTCTCTTCCAAAAGCATTCACTTCAGTCAAATCTGTTTATCAATCAGAAGTTCATATGACAGAGCAATACATTACCCATTCATTTTTGATATTTTCTTCTTCTGTCTTTATCACTTCCTTTGTCTGAAAACTCTGCATCTTTCAAGACCCAACTCAGATGCCAAATTTGCTGGGGTTCAGAGAATTCAAGTGCCATCCCTAGGTATAGCCATACCGTTACCTAGAGTATTTCCTCTGTACTTTCTTATGACCATGTTTTCTTATTTTGTTTTACCAAATGTCTTTGCTTCAGTACCACTGACTCATCACGAGCTTTGAATCAGTTGTTCATTATCTTAATTTATAGATTAAACTATCAGGAGTCATGTGGGATTCTCCTAGAATGTTTTGAGGATTTAAGTAACATATTTTATACTCTTTTCCCAGCATAATTCTTTAATTTTTTTATTACGGATGTTTTATTTTTTTCCTTATCTATAGCAAAAGACTGGAAGTCCCCTGGTGTAGGTAGTCTATGACATGTTTTTGTCTCGCTCTAAGGGTTTCTTTTCAAATAAATTCTTCTATGATTTCATTGCATATAATGCATACTTGACTTGTATATGACAGCTTACAGTCCTCAGTGACTAAAAAGGGGCTTGTTTTCCTCTGGAGAATGTCACTGACCTAGATAGAAAACATGCGCTTTTGCTGTAACTGCCACAAAACTCAGTGTGTAGCTTGATCTTTAGCACAGTGGTTTTAACCTATCTACATAGGTGGGCCAGCACACATCTGCCCACAGGTAGTCAAAGTCCATAGCCACAGTGGATGCGGGCTACAGCCCAAATAATGCAGTTAGATAAATCTTGTTGTCCAAGGTAGGACCATAATTGTATAGTCTGAATAACAATTCTATTCTTCTGTTTCTGCTTTTTATGTGTTTACAGCATCGGAGTGAGGTACTCCTACCACTAGCACTCCACATGGAGAGATAAACAAGTGTGTTTAATCCAAGTAACAGAGAATTGAATTTGTACTGTAGTCACACCAATTACTTAGAAAAATAATTTAAAGAAAAAATACCATTGGTCATTGTGATAAACATTTTGAATGCATAGGTGGAATATCACTTTGTGACCCTCTCTTCTTCCAGAATCTGGTAATGTTTTGGGTAAAGTTTATAGCTTCTCAAGCTTCTAAATTGTCTTAATTTTGTTCAAATTATTTGTATATATTTTACTTCCATGCTCTCTCCTTTAAAATAAGATCTGTGTGGGAGTAGAGTGATAGCATAGCGGTAGGGCATGCCTTCCATGAAGATGCCCCGGAATGTACCTGGGTTCAATCCCAAGCATCCCATATGGTCCCCTGAGTTTTCCAGAAGCAATTTCTTAGTGCAGAGCCAGGAGTACCTTCTGAGCACCGCCAGTTGTTGCCTCAAAACCAAAAAATAAATCTGTAAAAAATAGTTTAGTAGATAGAGTGTGTGTCGTGCATGCAACCAACTTGAGTTTGATCCCTGGCACTAGATATGAACCCCCTGAGCCTGTCAGAAGTACTCTCCAGCACAGAACCAGGAGTAATCCTTGTGTAGTGTTGGTTGTGGCCCCAAACAAACAAAAAATAATATATGAAGTACCTCTGACCTATTCTCACATCAATACTGGTTACAATCTTAGAACCAATATTATACTTCCACTTGACAATTAATGGCAGAGTTGAAGACATGGAAGAATCTATTGTAAAGAAAAATAGAGATGGCTAAAGGAACCCAAGCACAAATCATGGTCCACAGCTTAGATTGTTACTGAGTAAGCCCTGTAAAAAAATACAAGAAACATTTTTACCCATTTCTATTTTCTCCTCTCATTGGTTTTCTCTCCCACATTAATTGGCTGTATCTTACTGCTCACTCTAGACAGCTGTTGGTACAACTTTTAAGTTTGTCTCTTTGCCCAGTACAGTCATCAGTCTAGTTTAAGGCTGCTGGAATTTAATTATTTGGGATCCCCAAGGAAGTGAATGTGGTTGACTCAGATTGGGGGTGGGTAGAGATGGAGCACACCCTGACTCTAGAAAACATTATGATTAGTCAGCAGTGAAAAGAATGGGGAAAATCTGAGAACAATAATATTTTTCCATTACACAGCTATTGAAAGTCTTCTACTTGCTAAATATATTGGTAATGTAGGGAGAAAAAGTAAAATAATATAGCATTTTCTCTAAAACTTGCTTTTTATAAAAATAAATTTATTTAAGTAAACATATTCATTTAATCTTGTTTCTGTATTCCTGAAAGTAGAGTATTTTCATTAACTACAAATAGCACATGTGGAAATAATTTATATCTAAGTAGCTTGTTTTAGAAGCTGTTTGTCTAGGGATCAAATAAGTCTGCAAGTTATATAGTCAGAATCAAACCTGAACATAATACGAAATGAGAGTTTCTTTTGTCATGAAATTATTAGATGATAGTTTAACATCAATTTAAGTTTTAAGATAATTTTGTCTTTCCATGTATATATATATATATATATATGTATATATGTATATATATATATATATATATATTCCCTTGGGAAATTCAAGTAGACTATGGTCACATTTTGGGAAACTGGGACTATTGATTTTCAATATTTTTTTATATTTTCTATTTATTTTCTCCTCAGGTTGATGTAACTCAAGCCTTCTCTTCCAAATGTAATTTTTTACCCAAATTGTAAGCAGATTCATGCAGTGCCTACATCTGTGATTAGGAAAAAAAATATATCATTTTGGTAAAATCCCCTGAGAGTTGTTATAGATCTTTGATTATATAAGTTTAGGTGTTGATCTCCTCGAAAATTTCTATCTACTGAGACATTTTTAGCGCGGAGCACAAAATGAAGATGGTAACCAGGCAACATGGTTCTTGTACAGTTATTAAAAATAAAATGTGAAGCTTGCACAATGCAGAATAATTTTCTGACAAGTTTGTCTGGCTTTCACTCTGGTGTTGGCTGGAAAAGTGGGTAGGTTTCATTTGCAGAAAGTCTCCGTTCTTTCAACGGGTTAAATATATTATTAGTTGGGAGGATTGATATTGTTTGGTAAATCATGAATGCACATGAGTTTAATCACAATCATTTACTGCGGTTCTGCAACGATTCTGCATAAAAATTGCATGTTGTCAGTGTTCATGGATTTATTGGAAACAGAACTCTGACCTAACTTTCATTAGATGATATCATCTTGAATAAACAGATACATATACTAAAAATAGCACAGCATTATAAAATTATAGAAAGCTTTATAAAGTAACATTTTCTGAGAGTGGCATTGGTATGCAATTATGATAATGTACTTCAGTTCTTCTGTGATGCTGCATAAGACAATCCCATATTATTCTCAAAACTAAGCAACAGTTGAGAGAGGATAGATAGCCTTGGTTAAAGGGCCTTATCTACTATGTTTCTGGTAGAATTTGAACCAACTCATGTGGGTGTGTGGCAAATGAGTCCAATTACATAATAGGCTGAAGTCAATGCTGCCTACTCAAGCATGCTTTTGAATAGTCTAGAAATACAAAACTGATGTCAAGGGCCATAGCAGAAGTTCTGAATTAATTGGTCTGGCTTAGAGTCCAGGCACCATTCTATTTTGTCTTTTGTTCCTCAATGCTTTCCATGTTCACTGCTAGCTTTACTAGCACTACATTAGATGGAAGGGAGGTGCATAAAAAAGAGGACTTTCACATTCCTGCACTCTGGAGTGAGTACTGCACCCCTATATCACTCCTCAAACACCCCAAACTACCCTCCTCTCTGACTCAACTTTTATGGAATGCCCAATTTCATTACTCCATCGGGAAACTTCCAAGCTGCTTTTCAGTTATGGGCTTTGATTTCCTCTGATCATCTCCAGCTCAGAAAGCAGGCCAACAATTCCTTTGGGTTTTTCTTCCTGGGTGCTGAGAAAGTAAAAGAAGCCAAAATAAGGCCTGAGCTCTTAGTTTGGTAGTCAAAAAAAGAGAATATTAGTATTCAAATCCTTCTTAAAGGACATTTTTAGAAAGGAGACAAAGGATCTATTTGAATCCTTCTGAGAACAAGGACAGAAGTTCTCAGACAGTAGACATTTTAGAGTTTGGTACCAGGAGGTACTATCTATGGAATCAAGGGGGGAATGCCCCTCTCAACCTTGTCTTTCTCTATAACCAATAAATCTGGACACTCTAATAGGAAATCACACAAAATCTTTTGAAGTTAGGTGTAGACATAAACAGAAATCTCCAAAGATAGTGTCTCTTTTTAAGGTTTGTTGACTTGAAAAAGACTGGACACTCTAGAGACTACAATATTTGGGAGATGTTTATACATGCTTGCTTGAAATATTTTATTATAGTTTGTTTTTTAATTTTTCAACCACACTTGGCTATGCTCAATTGTTAGGGAGAGGTTTTTAACAGGACTGTACAAAACACAAATTGGGCGAAGGTAGGGGTTTGAGCTAAGAGGGAGGGTTATATAAGTAGAAGAACAAAAGTCTTCCAACTTAATTGCACCAAAGTACATCCTGTCGTACAAGTCTTAGAAATCACCCAGGCCTCCATTGCTTGCTCCTTCAGTCAGATTTCCCCAATATGTTCACTAGAGGCCTGGTATCTTTGTCATCTCTCCAGCCCACCTACTTTTCTCAGCTGCCCCCAAATATCATCTGGTCAGGCACTTAGCTCAGATGGCTTCAGAGACATAGGGTAACAGTGGATACATGACTGCTGAAATGGCTCCTAGAACTGTTTACACTTCCTAGAGGAAAGGAACCTACATTTAAGCAGTAAAGTTAAGACATTAATAGACATAACTTAAAAAATAAATGAGATAGCACAATGCCTTGCACGCAGACAATCTGAGACAGATTCAAGTTCAATTCCCAGCACCCCATATGATCTCCCAAGCCGGACGGGAGTGATTTCTGAGCTCAGAGCCAGGAGTGACCCTTGCGCACAGTTTAGTCCCCAACCAAACAAATAAACACACAATCTGTGTATCTCCATTTGTAAATATAGATGTAACTAGCCTCATTTTATAGATTAGAAAATGAATGTGCCTTTAACTCATTTAGAATGGGTAAAGAAAAAGAAAAAGGGAGAAGAGAATAAAATGAAAAAGCAAACTAAAGTACAGTACAAGAACAAAGTGTGAAAATTAAGAATTCGAGTGGTACTCTTAGCATGCAGTAAATTTTTACTTATTAAATCCAAACTTCCCTACATGTCCTTGTCCCCTGGTGTTTGCTGGTGTGCCTTTTCTTTGGCTAGAACTAGCTTCATACTCTGCACCATTCCCAGAATTTCATACTCATGAAAATAGGTGAAGGAACATTTGTCATCCTCATAGAGGAAGAGGCTCGGACATGAGGGACATTTGATCTAGGCATTGTTCTCTTGAGTGACAGAGCTAGGAACCAACCCTTTTACTTACAAACATTTAAACTCTCAGCTTAATATGTGCTTTGTATACCAACATGCATTCCCATATAAGTGCATTCTGATTACATAAAAATGTCTTTCTATTTCCCAGGCAGTTTAAAAGAGTGAAAAATGCCAAGCAGTCCAGCATTATATAACATGTTATGGCCCTTTGGAGACATTTTTGTGGAATAATATTGCAAACATTATTTCCCCTCTCTCATCCATAAACTCTCCCCCATGAGGCTTCTGTTCTTTGTGGGATAATTTTCATTGCAATAATTCTTATTTGTTTCCTCAAAAGTAATGACTGGTTTCCACCATTCTTCTCAGCAGACAACGCCAGAAAACCTGGGAATGCTCTAAGTGAGAGCCCAGATTTGTCCCACTAGATCATTCATGGACTCCTTGCCAAACTGATTTGCATGCTTCCAACTTCAGCGTTCACTGATATGTGATTCACAAAAATTAAGAAGAGAGGATATGCGGCTTACACTTTCTGTGCATCTGAACCCCAACTCTGTGATAGCAGGGCTCCAACTGGGAACTGGCCGCTCCTAGCACTGCCCAACAGTTCAATGGCCATTGTGGCTGCAGTGAACTGGGAGATCATCCAGCTAGAGAGAACCTCACGCCAATGACTGAAGTCCCCAGTTGAATTCATGCAATCTCAGATCCCATGCTGTGATCCCAAATCCTAATATGGTTCAAACCTTGTGGTGCTTCTCATGTTCCTTATGGGCTGATGTAATGTTGAATGCCAATGTTGGGATACAATTTGACCATGTTCTAAGCATCCCATTAGCAGTTGTATATGTCAAAAGTATTGTGTTCAGCTTACATGACATTTCTTGTGCAGTCATGTTAGTCTGGACCTTCTATGTTAGCAGGCCTTTGATCTTTTTCTTGGTCTGAGATTCAACTTGTCCAGGTATAAACAATTTTAAGTCTTTTGTAATAATATCTCAAATGAGTTTGCCTTCTCCATATTTTTTATCAACACTCTGAAACACTCATGTGTCTTTGGTCTTTTTTTTATTTTCCCAGAGTTCTCCTGGTTTCACATTCTACCCCTGTCTCTTACCTTCCCGCTAACATACATACAAAGATATAAACTTTAAAAATCACTTCATCCCTTTTTAGAGGGAAAAAACTATATATATTTTTTGGTGTTTGGGCCACACTCAGCAGCACTCAGGGTGCTGTGCTCTGTGCTCAGAAATCACTCCTGGTATTTTCAAGGTACCATAAGGGATGCCGGGGATTGAACCCAGGTCTGTCCCAGGTCAGCAGCATGCAAGGCAAATGTGCTCTGACTGTGTTATCACTCCAGCCAGCTAATTTTTTTCTTTCCTGAAATTACATACAATTTTCCCATTAATTTCAAGACAATTGATCTCGGAGATCAATCCCTAAAAGGGGGGGGGTGTCTGTCATTTTTAAAAGCAATGGGTTCTCTGAATTAGAAATTCCTGTATCACATTCTCACCACCAGTGTCCCCCATCTTCCTTGTCCACCCTTTGGCTGTCTTCCAGACAGGCATTCTACTTCTTTCACTCATTAACACTGTCCTGATAGTTGTTAGTGTAGTTATTTCTCTAACTGTGCTCACCAGTTCCCAGTTTAACCACCGTTCTGAAGGTATGTGACACAGTTCTTCAGTTTGATGTCCCACAAACCCAATTTTTATTTTACTGTCTATAGTCACATAACTAAATGGGTCATGGAAAAAAATAAAAATGGCAACCATCTCTGATTTCAAAATATAGCTGTCAAGAAACCAAGGTGTTTCTAGTTGTGTTGGCCAGGCTGAAATTCTCAAGATTAAAGCTGTACTAAATGAAATAAAATATTTCAGAATACCTTCAGAGGCTTTTATTTCTGCCTTCTCCTGTGCCATCCACATGATGTGAAGAGCTCTCTCATTGTTCTTGTTGTGTGTGTGAGAGAGAAAAAGAGAGAGACCTTAAGACAGTAAGCTGTTCTCTGAGACCAATAAAACCCCCTAACAACCTGTTCCTTTACTCATCTGAGCCTGGTAGACAGTTGAACTCACAGCCCTATTCACAACCTTTTGACTTCATTCCAAAGTCACTTCCCATCACAGTGCTTTGTGAATGATATAAAGGTGACTTAATGACCTTCAGGAATATGAAGTTAGCCTATCAGTTAAAGGGACAAAGAGTTTTGAAGCAATCGCTGAAACCTGCTGATCAATAGGAGTTGTTTGAGTTTTATTTATTTATTTTTAGTTGTTGAGTTACACCAGGCATTTGCTCAGGGTTAAATTGTGACTTATCAGAAATCACTCGAGGCAGCATGTGGGGTACTTGGGATTGAACCCATGTCAGCCTCTTGCCAGGCAAGAAACCTTCGAACTGTTCTATCTCTGACTGGACTATCTCTCTGGCCCTGGCTTTTTGTTTTTTGTTGTTTTGTTTTGTTGAGTTACTGGATAAATTTGTCCAGAGATTTCTGCTCACTCTGCCTCCAAGGAAGCATTTGCTTCTGACGGCGTGGAGAGTAATTTCTGAAATTAAATGCATCTGTCAGACAACTGGAATGATCTACTACTGACAATCCCACCTGCTCCACATCAAAGCCAAGTGCTTAAATGCTCTGAGTCTGCTTTATGTGATCCCAAACCCTCGTCTTTGTATGTCTGTTTTCATTCATAAACTGACTTAGCTCTCTGCCTTTATTCTTTAACAGGGTGGATTTTATTCTGAGCTCTAGTAGAAATGCAGAGAAAGTCTGGATTTTGTCTGAAGACACACACACACATACAAACACACTTTTCCCCTCATTTTGCATTATGGCTTCTTCTCATTTCTTTTCTACTTTTTTAAAATTCATGTATTTATTTTTGGTTTGGGGGTCACATCCAGCAGTGCTCAGGGGTGACTCCTGGCTCTGTGTTCAGAAATTGCTCCAGGCAGGCATGGTGGACCATGTGGGATGCTGGGATTTGAACTAGGATCTATCCTGGGTTGGCTGCTGGCAATACAACCACCCTACCACTGTGCTATCTCTCTGCCCCTAGATATTCTCATATCTGCTTCTGCCCCTGATGTTGTTCTACTTGGATATTGTATTTGAACATGTGACATAGATACTTTCTTAAGAAGACAGAAATCATCAGAGGCTCCAGAGAGGAATCACAGTCGTGATTTTGGGGTGAGAGGCCTGGTAATCACAACCCTAGGAAAATCACAACTTTATTTCATCTCATGCCAGGAACTCCTATCCATAAACAACGCAGTGTAGTGATGGTACACACCTGAGGGCTGTAAAAAACACCCCAGCAACTGTCATTACCATCGTTTGGGCATGGTCTCTTGATTGTGAAGCAACCTATGAGCAGTCACTTTATCCTGTGTGTGTGGCATTGTGCAAAGAAGGTCCAGCAAACCAAAATTTGCCCATTCCAGGTACAAAAGGAAAAAGTGAATGGCTTGGTCTTAGGGGAAGTAGATGCCCCTTGGCAGAGCTCAAGACCTCTAGGCCTCCCCACAAGCACTCAGAGAGGTCTTCCCATTTCCATAGTCTAGGGCTAGGCAGTGGCTCTGAAACTCTGGTTCTGGTCATTTGGAAGGAGAGTCCTAATGCGTCCTCACACCCCACAAAACCCACTTGAAAGGAGAGATGCAAAGCAACAGCAAAAAATTCAGCAGCACAGCAGAAATCCTCTGTGCTCAGTCAGCCTGAGAAGAGAGAAGCAAGAATTCAGACTGAAGTTGCCTAACCCACCTATCCACCCACTACTTAGTTCTGATTCATTCTGGCTTCCCTAGAAATTTACCTGGGCCCCATGAACCTGGTAGGGAGCCTTTTTCTCTACTCTGCCTGTGTCTGCAAGTCCACCTGAGTTTGATGAAAGGTGCATTATGGATCCATCTGGGGTTCATCAGGAACGATGAACATGGGGGTGGGATTCCAAACACCCTCTCCTGGCTCAGAGGTGAAGGAATGAGTTTCTTCTGGAGAAGAGCTGCAAAGTGAGAGTGCTGTCAAAATGGGGTGTGTCTAGCTGGGGTGATCTCTTCTCCTAGCCTGCCTCCCCAAACAGAGCATCCCCTTTCCCTCTGTATCTTATTGCTTCTCCGGCCCCAAAGATGGAGCTTCCTGGAGTCCCTGCCTTCCTTTTAAGTCTCAGCTCCTAATCTGCAACTCAATAAGCACCTACTCATTCTCTAAGTCGAGTTGAAGTTCAGCCCTAAGAATTATAGGGAATGATTTGTTTCTTGGTCTCCTTTGTTTCCTCTGAAAGAACCCGGATATATTAGACACTTGGGGTGGACATGGGGAGCACAGAGTTCTGGAATATTTTTGCAGCTGGAGGCCACACCACTGAATCCTACAACCTACCTCTCTGAATCTTACACTAGGGCTGGTTATGGTTAAGAGTTAAATCTCCCCTGAATTGCCACGCATGCTTTACTAAGAGACAGCACTTGGCATCTTCTCTCAGAGTGCAAGAGGACCCCTTTCTAACTGAGTACATAGCTTCACCCCCCCAAAGCCAGGAAAGGACACAAACTAGAGAAGAAGAACAAGGAAACTCAGATGGCCAGTTTTGGCCCCACAACAGCTCCCACCTGTTCCAATATCTCGGTCACTTTATATGTTTGGAATGAGACAAAGATTGTGAGAAAAGTGCCTCATCTCCAGTGGAATACAGGGTTATGTATGTGCCCAGCCTGCTGTTGTGCCAATGGCTGTGCAAAAAGACACATTCTTCTCCCCCATGGCTTACCCTTCACAAAGGAGGAGCTTGAGAAACTATTAGAACTTCAGTAGGTGATTGGAGAAGAGGGTTCATGGCCAACCTCACTCTGGCTGTATTCAAAGTGTAGGGAGATAAGATGGTCTCTGAGTCATTGAAGATAGAGGCTGTTGGGGCAAGGCTGACTTCTGAGTAAAGACTCCCATCTTGACCCCCCATGGGAAATTGCTCTGAATGGTAGAATGTCTTTAGTATGTGTCCCTAAAATTCCAGCAGTATAACTGGCCAGATTTTCTTCTGTCTTATGTACCTACAAGTTTGTTATGTGTTTACATGAGGGTGTGGTGCTGAGAGTGAGGAGGGAACATATTCTCCCCTCCTCAGTTTCTAAGGACCATATCAATTATTTTATAGAGTAAGTAGAGAATATTTTTGAATACTGGGCTGGAGCGATAGTGTAAGGAGCTTTCTTTGCATAGCAGCAATCTAGGTTCTATTCCTGGCACCCCATAGGGTCCCCTGAACCCCACTAGAAATGATCCTTCTATAGAGAGCCAGAAGTAAGTCCTAAGTAATTGTGGGTATGGCCCTGAAATTGAAATAAATGAAGAAAAATTACTATTAATTATTTGATAATTAATACCAATGAACTAAATAATAGTTTAGAGTCCTCACTCAGTGGTAGTCAGAGGTTACTTCTTGTTCTGTGCTTAGAGATCATGATGGTGGGGTTCTGGGGGAGCTTCTAGGGTACTGGAAATTAGATCCAGTCAGTAATGCAGAAGGCACATTCCATCTTCACTGTACTATCATTCCAGCCTGGAAGAAGAAAAATTTTGAGTGCATTTAAATAATTTCTTATATTAAACTCTGACGATTTCTCAATGCTCCAGACTGGGGACAGAGAGAAGTAAGAAATGCAGATACCTGCCTCATACATATAGGAAATGACTGAATGTTATGTGTTAACTTGCTTTTGTTTATGTGTTACTGAGTTAAGAAGGGCTGTGTTTAAACACGCTCATGGTCTGGAATACCACCCTTTCTATGGTCCCAGGGCTTCAGGTCAATCTAGAGATAGCCCAAAGGGGTAGCCTCTGTGTTCTGCACACTAGCCCCTCACAACAATGTCCACCTTATATTTCTCAGGGATTGCCTTGAGTGTCCATTCACATAAAACTGTTTACCTCTGAGTTGTACATGCTAAAATGTACTTTGCTTTAACCACATAGTTGCATGCTAAACTGAGCTTGAATGGAAAAAATGAATAGCGCATAGATTGTTCAGAGCTGTACTGTTCAATTTCTTTCTTCTAAAACTCCTTTCTCGGGCCTGGAGAGATAGCATGGCGGTGTTTGCCTTGCAAGCAGCCGATCCAGGACCAAAGGTGGTTGGTTCAAATCCCGGTGTCCCATATGGTCACCCGTGCCTGCCAGGAGCTATTTCTGAGCAGACAGCCAGGAGTAACCCCTGAGCATCGCCGGTTGTGGCCTAAAAACCAATATATATATTGTATATATATACATCTGTGTGAAGCTCAGATTCTGAGCTGGAACAGACCCTGAGTCCTCGGTTACCATCTTAATGATGAGAATGTAGTGACGCATGATATGTGGAGACACAGTGTCTTCTAGTAGCTACTGAAGAGTTCATGGAGATGATGTCAATTGTCAGCAAATGACACATCTGCTTGGCAGACTGAGTGGGGAATTTAGTCAGAAGTTGCCTTTGTCTATTTCTCTTGGTTCATTTTTTGATCGGCACAAAACATCTGGTAGAGTCCAGACAATCCTCTCACTGGATGTTTTATTTCCTGGCAGGGAACCGTGAATAGTGACCTTTACCTTTAACTTTGTTTAGGGTTTGACGCCTACTTTACATCTCGAACCCTTGAGAACAACCGAAGAAACGTCTGGTTTGCCGAATACTGGGAGGAAAACTTCAACTGCAAGCTGACAATTAGTGGGTCAAAGAAAGAAGACACAGATCGCAAATGTACAGGTAATTGTGTTCTCCTTGCCCTTCTCCTGTGACTCTCCATGATCAGCATTGAAACTTCAGCCTCGCTGACAGAAGGAATCTTGGCTGGAGACAAATTGAAAAAGTAAATTGAATTTTACTAGATTGTTCAGAAAATAGAACAGGCAGAGAATGTTTTACAGGACAAGAGAAGCACAGACTAGAACATACTCTTGGCTGACCGTCCTTCTAGCTGACATTCACATTGATTCTCTGAATTTAGAAGAAGTCGTGCCACTTTGAATCACTAGCTGATAAATATTAGTTTACGTTACAGCCAAGATTTTGAAGTCATTTTCACACAGGTAGAAATCTTTAACAGGCCCACGCTCAGCACTGAATTTTACTGTTTCTTTGAGAGTATGCTTTGTAGATAGAAAAAGACTACTAAAGTTTAGAATAATAAGAATTCCGAATGGTTTTTATAACATTCACAAGTCCAGGCCACTTGTTTTCTAGATAGCCATTAAAATACAAGGCCTCCTGTGCAACCTTGAAGAAGCATTCTAAATGAAAAAGCATGTGTCTGTGGCATATATGAAAATTACTTAAGAGGACAAAAGGTCCCCTTCATGGGTTCATTCACTGATATTTACTACGCAACGTATCTTGATGAGCACCAGAGATCATAGCCAAATGAGTAGAATTCTATTTTCATCTGCTTCTACCTTACTTGGGGGGAAATCAACATTATTTCAATGTTTTCTCTCAACATATTTATACGACACACAATAAAACTATTTTAGAAGTATTAGTGCATATTCCAAAGAAAATTCACTGATAGCAAAGGCAAAACTCTATCAATGTTTCCTCCTTGAGGTATGAGTAGCCATTGACTGATGAGGGGTAAGAAGCCATGGATTGGAGAATTTAACATAATTGTTTATAACAACAGGCAGTATGAGATCTCTGAGGCTGTGAGGAGTGTGAAAGAACTAGAGGTTAAAGTGGATGAATGAGTGATGTTGCGAGGCACATTAAGCCTTGGTTGGGCTAGATATTAACACAGTCTCTATCCTAAATACCAGAAATATGGAAAAGATTATACAAAATAGGCTCTATTTTCTCACTCCCCAAAGTTTCATAATCAGAGTTCCTTGAGTCTATATGTCAGCAGCTACAACATTTTCAAAGAGGACCTTGACAGTCCCCAAAACTTTCTTGAAGTGATAAACAAAAGTTATGCATTGCATCTAACTTTTTACTTGCAACAATGTCCTTTGACTATTACAGGTTAGACACCTATTTGACAAATTCTAATTCATTGCAAGAAAATGCCTTTAAGATCATGTCAGGTGGAAGCATGTTTTCATTTCAATTTATCAAGAAGTTATTTTTGTGAAAATAAATGACATGATATATGAATGGGAGGATATACATAGGTATTTATATAGAATCATAAACAAAAAGCAAGTGATGCTATAAGTGGAAGTGCAGCTAAGCTAACTATGATGACCAATTAACCACTTTCTCTAAGATATGAAGCATAGCAGCAATTTTTTTAGATGTGTCCCAAGAATATTATTTAGGAAAAGAAAATAGTTCAATGTTGACTGAACCTCAATGACAGAAAGCTTTCAGGTGGAAACTGAAAAAATTAGTTTGACATCTGGATAATTTGTCTTTGTGACAAGGGACATTCAAATGTACTAGAAGAATCTATATGATTGATGACATTGCTTGGATTCTTTCTGACACATGGCATTCAATAGACTAACTGAAGAGTTGAATAGAGAATTTCATGGTTATTAAGATTGTTCCATGTCAAGTAAGACCCTGGACTCTTATATACTCCAATACAGGCTATTTTACCTCTGTCACATTTCAGTAGTATATAGACTTACCAAAACAAGTCTACTTATTACACAAACCAACATCTTCCAGAAATAGAGGTCAGGCTTCATTATATTTTAATTCAGCCATTACAACTGATTGTGGCAAAGAAACAAAAATAGAAACAACTCAACTCAAAGATCAATATAAACAAAAATTGGCTAAAGTTTGGACCCGTGAAAACTCTGCAGTGCTCAATTTGGTACATTTATATTAGCTGTAACTCTAAATAACAGTAATTAGAAAGACTTTTGTTGTTGTTTTCTGGGTCACACCCGGCAGTGCTCAGGGGTTACTCCTAACTATATGCTCTGAAATCGCTCCTGGCAGGTTCAGGGACCATGTGGGATGCCGGGATTCGAACCACAGATCTTATGCTTGCAAGGCAAACGCCTTACCTCCATGCTATCTCTCCGGCCCCAGAAAGATTTTTTTTTTTTATTTTTCCCTCCCTTTTATATTTTTTGTTTCTGAACCACAGTTGAGTAGAGTTCAGGACTGCTCTGGGGATCAATGCAATGCCAGAGATCAAGCGAAGGTTGGCAGCATGCAAGAAAAGTTTCTCGAGTTCCTCAGTTTCTTCTATTTATTTCAATTTTTTAAGAAAAGGTTTCTTTTAATAACCCGTGAATGTCTTTAATGGCAAATGCTAAATTACCTGTGGCCCCACTTTAGTTATATATTTGCTCCTATCCATTCCTTCTTTGCCATACAATTATAGGAAAATGCAGTAGCTATGGGGGAGTCCTGTCTTGTCACAGAATGGAAGCTGCATGCCTAGAAAAAAATATTTTCCTCTCCTGAATTCTCTTCTTCCAGATACAGGTAAATTTGTACTTGGCTTTGAAAATATTCCTCTGGGCATTCTAGTGAAATTCTGGAGATTTATGTGTCCAACTTGGAAATGAACAAATGAGAAAACTGAGCCTGTGAGATCTGATCTAGTAGAGAGAAAGGAGGCATGAAGGCAAAAGTTAGTGATTACTTTGTATTTGTGAAACACTGAAAAATAGCAGAAAAACTACACAATCATGAGGAAAAGTTATGCATGATAGAAGGGAAGCTGGCTTGAAGGTTCCCCAGTTTTACCACTACAGGCTGCGGGTTTGGTGGTGTAAAGGGGAAAGATTCAGAGGTACCCTAGAGCTCTAGGAAACAGCAGGCCATCCCCCACTTCAACTTGGCTCCATGACTAATTTTTGCTAATGAATATGCTGTATTAAACACTTATGTCAAGGATCAGGCATATGTTAAAGTGCCATCTTGCCCAGGCTGTGTAGTGCCTGTGGTAATAATCAGAGATTCATTATATATTTGCTCCAACTAGGCTATTCATGAAGCAGTTGTCTAGCCAAATAAGATTGGAGGATGAGACAAGGAACTCTGATTACATGTAGATAACAGGTGGAGGGGATCAGGAAATAGCAGAGACTTTTAAATCACAAGATCATCAGGGGTGATAGAAGAAAGAATATTGATTGGGGGAAGAAATATTAACTTGAAATAAAGTAAATTTTAAATATATAATTACTTACGGCTAAGTACACTTAGATTCTCATAGACACCTGAACAGAAATATTATCCTTTCTCTTATGCACTCAATGTCTCCTAACAAGGAAAACTATCATGTATTTTAGAATTTAAAAACATTCCAAATTACATGGGTCCTTTGTTTTAACATCTACCAACCTTCTTCTGCCTCAGTTGGCAGTCTGACTCTTTTTGCTGACAGCTAACCATTAGTGGGACTCGTCCCAATCCTATAGACCCTCCTCTGTCTTTCATCAAGAGCTCTGCTAAGAATATTTCTTTGAGTGTTTTATGCTTTCATGGCAAACACAGGCTATTTGGGCAAGTGTTGATGTGATTTATACTCCTTCCTAGGAGAAGTGTTTTCTCTTGGAGATAATATTGGTGACAAAAAATATAGGATGACCCACTGGACAGCTCACTGCAGACTGTTTGCCATTTGTGGGCTAAGAGATCAAAGGTGATGATTTTTATATTATATTGAAAGAGGCGCAATTTGTGTCCAGGGGAAATCCCTGAATACCCCTTGGAGACTTAAACATGGTTTAATCTCCTAAGGCTTTTCCTTACCTATAAATCATGAATGTTAAAACTTACATCTTTTCTCATGTTGTTAGCATTCAATAATGTGATGATAACTTGATCCCATTAAATAGAACTAATAACTCAGTAATGGTTTTGATCATTGCCATTCTAACTGAATGAGTCCAGGTTTTACAAAGATCCCATTGTTTTAAGTCAGTCAAAAGAAAATTTAGAATGAATTCTTATGAAGGTCATACCATGGTGGTGTTCTAGTTAGATTGGGGGCAGAGGTCACACTCTGTAAGGATACTTGGGTTGGCAGTTTGGGACTCTTGGTTCAGTGCCCAGGGCTACCAGGAATAACTCTATGAGTGCTAAGGGATTCATGCAGTATCAGGACTCAAACTGAAAACTTGCCCCATGCTAGACATGAGTTCTGTCATATGAGCTATTTCCTCAACCCCTATTTATCATCTCTGAGCAGGAAAATAAAACCAAATATTTCAATACTTATCATAATATAGGGTGAAGTGTTTTGATCTGAAGTAAACACCACAAGTTGATATACTGATTTATCTAAAGGTCTGTGGAGAAGCAGTATGTATCATACATAAAGAACTCCCAATACTAGGCTACAGAGCATCCCAATCAATTCAACCCAACTCAAATTCTGTCACTTTTTCCAAGAGGAACTTGGTGCTGCTGAGATGACTAACTCCTCCAGTTCTTTGCTACCAAACCCATCTGCAAAACTCAGGAGTTTCCCAAAATCTGAAACTTTGGCCTTGGGCAATCAAAAAACATGATATTCTGTCACACCTAACAGCTTATATGGAGCATTTATCTAACATTTCTGCTCTGCTAAATGTCACCCGGTAGCTCTTGATTCATTGGCTTTGTTTACTTACCAAAAAGAAAGAACATGATATTTGCAAATCCATAGTGGCACAAAGGGATGATTTGGTTTCCAGAGACCTTGTTTCCTTTGACATGACAGAGAATGAACAAATTGGTGACATTTTAGGATTACCAAACCACTAAGTTCTGTTGCAAATACTTTCCAATGGTGCAGTAAGCAAATTCCATTTGGATTTGAGTTTCTAATCAGCTTCTGTTTACTCTGGAAAGATACCAGAAGCTAAAGAGCAACTCTCAGGAGAAGTCTACTGCCTAGAAGGTCAAATTCCTTAAGCTGTACTTTCCTTTCACACTTCACTACTCAAAGCTAATAGTTAAGTACGAATCTTTCTTGGTGCAACCCCCAAAAAAGCCATTTCTGATAAGAAATGGTATTAGTGAGTAGATTTTCTATTTTTCAAGCCATTTTATTCTCACCTGGGACCCAGGCCTATCAGAGGATTAACAGGATTCTCAAGGCAAAGGAATTAGAATTCAGCCAGCAAAGTACTTTGCGAATCTATGTGCTTTCAGAATTTATGACCATGATAATGAGTTTCCTTTCTTTTTATTGTTCAATTCTGAATTGACCTTTAATTATTATATATATGTTATATGGTGGAACCCAATTTATTCAGCATGGGAGAGGAGCCCACATCAAAATGTAACAAATAAAGACTAACCCTTTGCAGGTCTAGGCCTTGCTGAAGTCATTTTGGTGGGAATTAGTGTAAAAAGGCCATTTTTTACTATTGTTTTTATTAAAGAGTGGATACAGATTAATTATATGTAAGGTATATGGGACACCCATTATGTACTAATAGGAGATGTGTTACATTTTTTGATTCTCTCATCTCCAAATATCAACATCTTGGTTGACATTTCTCTGGTTGATATCACCAGCCTCGAATTATTACCCACATCCTCCTAAAATACTTATTTATATATGCATGCAGTTTTATTTATATGCTTCTTAAAAGGAATGCTTAAAGTAGCAAGTATTTCATACTCCTTGCAGAAAGACTACTGCATATGACTATTTAATGTATTTTATAGTAATGGTTGGGTTTACCAATAAAATTCAGCTACAAAATTTCTACATCTGTGCATGATGTAGATGTTGCCAAATAAAAATGGTCTTAATGTCACTTCTGGAGTCTTTATTGTATTTTAAAAAACCTGTATGAATTATTTTTAAGAGAAAGAATATGAATTCAAAACTTCCTTCCATGGCATATATTAGCTCAATAGATTTTGGGTTTCCATATGGAATAATATCCAAACTATCATATTTGTACCATAACTATATTAACTATATGTGAATTTTGTGGCTTTGATTTCAATAGATATAAATAGGAAAGTTTATGTTCCTATATTTTAAAATTGATTTAAAAATTCCCCTTGTGGGCCCGGAGAGATAGCACAGCGGCGTTTGCCTTGCAAGCAGCCGATCCAGGACCAAAGGTGGTTGGTTCAAATCCTGGTGTCCCATATGGTTCCCCCGTGCCTGCCAGGAGCTATTTCTGAGCAGACAGCCAGGAGTAACCCCTGAGCACCGCTGGGTGTGGCCCAAAAACCAAAAAAAATTAAAAAATAAAAAATAAAAATAAAAATTCCCCTTGTAAAAGACATTCAGAACAGAAAGCTCGATTGACTCAGCTATTCCACTCCTAGGGATATACCCTAGAAACACAAGAATACAATACAAA
Source organism: Suncus etruscus (assembly GCF_024139225.1). NCBI lineage: Eukaryota > Metazoa > Chordata > Mammalia > Eulipotyphla > Soricidae > Suncus > Suncus etruscus. Next base: position 38,410,878 of record NC_064867.1, on the reverse strand, counting down.
AACCCCTTCCTCACACCTATATTTATTGCAGCACTATTCACAGTAGTCAGGCTCTGGAAACAACCAAGATGCCCTCAACAGATGAATGGCTAAAGAAACTGTGGTACATATACACAATGGAATATTATGCAGCCATTAGGAGAGATGAAGTCATGAAATTTTCCTATACATGGATGTACATGGAGTCTATCATGCTGAGTGAAATAAGTCAGAGGGAGAGAGAGACACAGAATAGTCTCACTCATCTATGGGTTTTAAGAAAAATAAAAGTCATTTTTGCAACAATCCTCAGAGACAATGAGAGGAGGGCTGGAACTTCCAGCTCACTTCATGAAGCTCACCACAAAGAGTGGTGAGTGCAGTTAGAGAAATAACTACACAGAGAACTACCACAATCATGTGAATGAATGAGGGAACTGGAAAGCCTGTCTGGAGTACAGGTGTGGGTGGGGTGGGATGGAGGGATATTTGGGGCATTGGTGGTGGGAATGTTGCACTGGTGAAGGGGGTGTTCTTTACATGACTGAAACCTAATCACAATCATATTTGAAATTAAGATGTTTAAATAAAGAAAAATTATAATAATTTGGGTCCCATTCCATGTAAATAAATGTATTATGATCATTTATGTCAATTATGTGATACATGGTCTTTAAATAAAGTAATTTATATTAGAAAACGTATAGTAACACATATAAGGAATAAATGCCTACCATGTAAATACCTTAAAAAATGGTTGTGGGAATGTTGCACTGGTGAAGGGGGTATTCTGTTTATGACTGAAGCCCAACTACAAACATGCTTGTAATCATGATGCTTAAATAAAGATTTATTAAAAAAAAAAACACAGAAGGGCCCCTTTCTCCTGTGGGCAATTTATCTACTGACACTGACATCTGATATTCAATTGAGTCAACTGAGAATAATAAGCAAAAGACACCACCAAGTCATTGCTGGAGCTAATAATTGATGGAGTCTTTTCTGTGGCTACTAAAAAATATTTGAATTGTGTTTTTTCTCTTTACTTGGCTTCTCTGATGTTGTGCAAGGACCTATCTGGTCTCCTGGGAGCCCCTCACTTGCCTGGTAGATGCAAGGGACTCAGCCACACTAGTACTTTGCAGACTGGATACCTCTTCTCTGTAACTGGGACATCTTCCCCTTCCTTCTTCCTGTCAGGAGCCACGCCTGCAGGTCACATAGGCTTGTCTGACTGAGAATATTTGGTATCACTCTTCTATGAAAGCCCAGGGATTTCCTGACTCTAACTCCATGTGAAAGTTATCAAGCCTAAGGCCCTGAACAGTACACAGTTCAATCTTTCTGACTTCCTGCTTTCCTCAAGTGCTCCTCTGTACCTGTTAGGAATGGATCCCTTCCAACAGAACAGAGAACTTGGTTTCACCTTCTTCCTCTTGTGTATGGTACAAGCTATGTATGTCCTTGAACCCCACAGTACCTGGCCTTGGATGCTCTAAGTCTCGCACTGGCTCAGGAATGTAGATTTTAAAGCTCTTAGTTTATTTATTTATTTATTTATTTATTTTGCTGTGATCCTACATGTGTTTTCAAAACTGTCCCTGTAGCAGCCATGAATCAGAACTTGCCAGCCTAAATGCAGAGGGATGGCGTCACAAATCTGTTTCTCAATCAATAAATACACATCCAAATCTATACACACCCCTAAAATGTGAAAGGTAGTTACCATTAATATAGCCTGCCATTCTATAAAAGAAAATATTGATATATTTGGGCATAAGGTGGATTCATTAGAGATGGCCAGTGAGGCCTCAGGGGCTCAGTGACTAGTGCAGATATTATTGAACTTCTTTATAGATGCCTATGGTATCTATAAAGTTTCAGATGGACATATATATGCTTGTCGGTGGTCCCTGAAATAAACGTACACTTCCTTCTGCCACCCTATAAAATATAAAGAAAACTTTCAGCTCTATACTTTCAGCTCCATATCACTCCATACTTTAACATATGTTCTCTCAAACTCCTCTTGCAAGAAAGCTTACAGGGCCTTCCCCAAGGAATTCTGTGGAACTCTGTACAGAATCAAGTCAAGAAAAGGAAAGCCCAGAGTAAATGCAGGTATCCAGGCAGAGCTGCTTCCTAAAACCTCGGAGTCACCATGATTTGAGTCATGCGTTATTCTATGTTCATTAAGTCCAACAGGCAATGGCTTAAAGTGGGAGTTATGGCCTCTTCATTTCCGGAAAATCTGTCAGACTCGGCAGTTAATGAGAAGGAATCCAGAATGAGTGGAATGAATGCATGTGCGCCTTCTCAGCCTTAGTCTTTGTAAACAAAGTGCCTCTTATAAGAAATACATATGTTATTAAGTGGATACTTAGAGGCCTATCCGTGGGTGTTGAATAAGTTATCAAGTCTGATCAAGCAAGTGAGAATGGAGAGTGACTCTCTTTAGGAAGCTTACCCAGGTAATACAGGGTAGTTGTGCTCTTGTTTAGTTTAGTTTAGTTTTTTTGGTTGGGGACAAAGCTGGTGGTGTTCAGAGGTAATTCTTGGCTCTGTACTTAGAAATCACTGCTGGCAGTGCCAGAGGAAAAATGTGGAATGTTGCAAATAAAACCTGGGTTGGTCGCATGAAGGCAAAGCACCACCCACTCTACTATCTTTCCAACCTCCTTTGTGTTGCCTTTTTCTTCTCTTTTCCTACTTCTAAAGTGAAATAAAAAAGCTGAATATTATATTTTTTCTGTGTGTGCAACACCATATTAATTTTTCTAAGGACTGCATGCAACATAAATATTCCCATAGATAAAAACCACATCCAACTTTTGAGAGTGACTTCCAGCAGTACCACTGCTTACCTTCCTACAGTTTAAGGCAGACTTCATGGCATCTCTTCCTGAAACAGCATGTGCCATTTTCTCTTCCTGAGCACAGAAAGCTTGAGTCTGTCTCTGTTCTTTAAAACCTCAGTATCCCACTGATTCAAAGCATCACTGGTGGATAACTGAGGGAATTTAAGACTTCAGAAGCTGAAATGCCAATGCTGAACTCCTTTCCCTCACTAAGAACCACATGAGTTTTCAACTCCTCTTTTCCCCAGGTAGAAAATGACAATGGAAGGAGTCTAATATCTTACACCATTCTATGTTTGGGGCAAGGATAGTGTTACCTTTGGGCTTTGGGATAAATAAACAAACATAAACAAGACTCTCCAGGGCTCAAAATACCGGCCCTGACTTCTTTCTAGTTTTTGTCTTTGTGACCCTTTCTCTTAGATAGTATTGCAATGGGAAATAGACTTTTGGATGTGGACTCTACTGGATTGAAGTCATCATCATTTGGTGACATGGATACTGCATGGATCATCCCCTTACAACAGAACAAAATGCAACTGTGATGCATTCTTAGAGTCCCTCAAAAATGGAATTGCAATGAAACAAATATTCTAGTCCCAGCAATGAACTGGGCACTATTTCTCATCTATGACTTCAGTCACAAAAAACTGCAGGAAAATTTTCTGCTTCAGGTTGGCATGCCAACAGGAAGCCAGAACAGTTACAAGTTTATGATGATTATTGAAAAAAAGCAAGCAAGAAACTAAAATGGGATTTCTTCTAGGAATAGATCATCATAGATGGAGCTAGCTCTGTCTTCATGGAGGTTATCAGCCCATAGTTCTGAGGACAATATCATGACATTGTTAACCAAATGACAGAGGCAACACCTTCTCTGTTAGGTGCTAGGAGCTTATTGTTGGATGCTAGTCCTATCACCTTGTCATTTTGAATTAATTTCCAGGTTTTGTTTTGACATCAATTTCCTTGTTGTGTAACTAACTCCCAGCCATATCCAGGCTCTCAGTAGAATAGATTCAAGAAAAAGTCTGGATGGATCTTTTGGCTCCCCCCAAAAGCTGCAGTGGAGAAATTAATTAAGCTTGTTTGTCTACTTTTATTCTCAAAATAGCTCATCTTTTTTCCAGTTGATGCACACGCAAAGCTCTATTGATGAGTAAGAAATCTCCAGTAGACTGAGCCAGGCCACTCATTCTTGTTTCATTATTCCGGAAGCAGCACTGTTCCACAACAGAGAACTGCAGCTCTGACTCTACACTTTTCTCTGGACCCTCTGCCCTTTGGGATTGGGGAATGGGCAAAAAAAAAATCCTCAGAGAAACAGATGGTAGACACAGAAAGAACCAGAAAGCAAAGAAAGGCAAATGATACCTTAAGGAAAAGCATACAAGAATTGGAGGAACAGCTACAGATGAGCAACCAATGGGCCCGATGCTGGGTCGAATCGGGCAATTGACTCGAGAAGGAATTGTTGAGTTATAAGATGTTATTGCTTTTTCATTTGAGAAAAATGCAACTGTCATGAGGACGTTTCAGGCAAGTTTGTAACAAATGGCCACATTTTAGAATTTAAATTTTTTAAATCAAAAAAATCTAAAAAAGAAAAGAGTGATGCCAGTGCCAGAAGCCAAGCTGAGGCAGTTGGGACTCTGTGGACATAAAGTATACAGAAATCATTAGGACTGAAAGCTATTAGATTTTCGTGCTCTGACAGCCTAGCTCTGAAGCTGCCTACATCAGTCATGCCTCCAGCAGACAACTTCAAGTGATTGTCTTTCCTTGGATAAGTTGGGGACCTGCAAGACAGGTGATGAAATTCAGGATCTCAAGCATATTAAATAGGGGGTACTGTTTGTATTTCTTTCTTTTTTCTTTTCTTTTCTTTCTTTCTTTCTTTCTTTCTTTCTTTCTTTCTTTCTTCTTTCTCTTTTCTTTTTCTTTCTTTTCACTTTTGCTTTCTCTTGTTCTTTATTCTTTCTTTTATCATTTGTTTCTCTTTTTGCTTTCTTTCTCTTTTCTTTTTTATTTACTCTCCCTTTCTCTTTTCTCTCTTCTATTTTCTTTCTTTTCTCATTCTTTCTCTTTCCTTCTCTTTTCTCTTTCAATTATATTTTTCTTTTCTCTTTCTCTCATTTTCTTTCTCCCTTTCTCTTTTCTCCTTCTTTTATCAATTCTTTCCTTTTTATTTTCATCTTTCATTTATTCCTTATTTTTCCTTCCTTCCTTTCTTCCTCCTTCCTTCCTTCCTTCCTCCCTCCCTTCCTTCCTTTCTTTCTTCTTTCTTTCTTTCTTTCTTTCTTCCTTCCTTCCTTCCTTCCTTCCTTCCTTCCTTCCTTCCTTCCTTCCTTCCTTTCTTTCTTCCTTCCTTTCTTTCTTTCTTTTTTTTTCTTTCTTTCTTTCTTTCTTTCTTTCTTTCTCTTTCTTCTTTCTTTTTTCTTTCTTTCTTTCTTTCTTTCTTTCTTTCTTTCTTTCTTTCTTTCTTCACAAACAAATCATGATCTGCCATGTTTAAATATATTCCAGTGGCACATACTTTTCCTCATGGAAAAGCCATGAGTACCCACATAAGCTGTTCATTTATTCAATATCATATTGTTCCCGGACTGTGAAAGGACATTACTTAAGTGTATATAGGCATATACAATAGGTACATGAATATAGTAAGCTGAGCTTATCATTACACACCCTTAAAAGTATAGTCAAAGCAGTTGTATTTTTGCCCATGTTGTGCCTATATCTAAAAGACGCTTAATAGACTTAGTCTTATTGCCTGGTGTGTATTTTTTGCTGCCTACAGGTATTTTTTCTATGCTTACCTGCTATATTATTCTTTTTTTTGTGCACATTTGCAAACCCTTTGCATTCTAATACCTAAACTATCTTACCTAAGGACATATCCCATTCTTACAGTTTTTTGTTAGGGAAACAAATTCCCAAAGTCAGCCTAATTTCCAGGTCTCCTGCTCAATCCTCTATCCTTTTTAGGAGATATTGACCTTTTGTTCTTAGTTGCATCTGAGTTTATATGCCACACACAGTGCTTTTTGTACAGACCGATCCTGGGCCAGAAATACCCTTTACTTTTTTTTGTTTGTTCGATTTTGGGGGTCACACCCAGCGACGCTCAGGGATTACTCCTTGTACTGCACTCAGAAATAGTTTCTGGCAGGCACGGGGGACCATATGAGATTTCAAGATTTGATCAGTTCTGAATCAGCTGTGTGCACGGCAAAAGCCCTACCATTGTGCTATCTCTCCAGCCCATATTCTTGACTTTTTTATATTTTATATTGAAGTGAAGAGCCATGATTTACATAGTCATAGATAGATTTTTGTAATTTTGGATTTTGGGGGGGTTATACATGGTTGTTCTCAGGACTTACCTCTGGCTCTGCAACTCAGAAATCACTTCTGGCAGTAATTCAGGGAACCATATGGATTATCATGGTAGAATTTGGGTCAACCACATGCAAGGTAAGCACTCACCACTGTACTATCCACTGTAGAGATACCTACAGTACTATTGTAAGTGCTACCGGCTGTACTAGTACTCTGATAAACCCAAGATAGCTGGGTTTTAGTATGCAATATTTCAATACCAATAATTATTCCATTGTTCCCTAATGTACAACCACTAAATTTTAAAATAAAATTCCCTTTTCTCCTTATCTACATTTACCTTCTTCCCAGCCACTCACAAGTCTCACCTGGAATCATTATATCTTTCCATATCTTTCAGAAAGCCTCTTCTGATGCCCCAATGCTGCCTAACTTTTCATCTTACTCTTTTTTTTAAAAACCATAATATCTTTGTTTAAGCACCATGATTATAAGAATGATTGTGGATTTTTAAGAAAAATAAAAGACATTATTGTGATAATTCCCAGAGGTAATAGAGATGAGGGTCAGAAGGACCAACTCACGAAGTGTGGTGAGAGCAGTTAGAGAAATAACTACACTAAAATCTACTATGACAATGTTATGAGTGAGAGAAATAGAATGTCTGTCTCATCTTAATCTTTATTATTATTTTTTTTACTTTTTGGTCCACACCTGGTGACACTCAGGGGTTACTCCTGGCTATGCACTCAGAAATCGCTCCTGGCTTGGGGGATCATATGGGACACTAAAGGATCAAACTGCAGTTCTTCCTAGGTCAGCCACATGCAAGGCGAATGCTCTACTGTTACACTACCACTAGGGACCCTTATCTTACTCTTTATCCAGCATTTTTTCACTTTCTGAGCCAGCCTGACCTTAGATAAGCATTTTGTGTCTGTTTCCTAAATTTAGCTACATTGATGGAACCAGGTTATGGTTTTTCTACATCTCAACCTAAGCTCATATCTGGTGTATACCAGAAGACTGAGAAGTAGTGGCTGGGTAGTTATTTTACTTCCTGCCCTTATAACAAAAGTCTTCCATAAATAAACATTTATGGGCAATGGGCCATAATGGCAGAGAAGAGGCAAGCAGCAGAAAACTTATCTTCCCACAGGATCCTGCTAGACCACCCAGCAAAATGATCTCTATCTCGAACCTTCAACCTGCATAAAGACTCTGAAGGAGTCTGAGAGATTGATGGAATTCACAAGGCAAATTTTTCATCAAACACATGTGCTGCTCTTTCTCTGTAAGACAGAAACCAAAAATAGCAAGGTCTTCTTTTCTGGGAGTTGACAAATGTTCTATTGTAAATAAAAGGTTAAACCTCCACAGGCAGAAAATTCTAAGTCATTAATTGTTTTTTACTAATACCAAACTAGAGGAGAAAGGAATGAACCTTGCTCCCAGCAGGACTATATCCTTTCCTCAATTAATGGTTCTTTCATCATTGCATTTGGTTTGCTGTGGGGAAGAAGAAGAGTCCAGAGTTAGCAGTACAGTAAGCTGTACAAGCAACTAGTGGATACATTGGGGAACATTCTTTGATGATGATGTCTTAACCTACAAATAGGTAGATAAATACAGAGTTAAATAAAGACCTATGAGACATTTGTGTAGGTCTTATACTCGATATTACAACTTGGTGCTTCTTTTAAGAAGTTATCACACTGAGGATAAAGAAACTCTAGTACATCTATGCAGTGGAATACTATGCAGCCATAAAGAAAAATGAACTCATAAAATTTGCTTATATGTGGATGGATATGGAGACTATTAATCTAAGTGAAATAAGTCAGAGGGAGAGGAATAGACATAAAAAGTTCAAACTCATTTATGGGATATGAGATAAAGATAATACGGTAATAGTATTGAAAGGTAATAGAGACAAGGGTGAGGAGGTTTAGTTCTTAATAAGAAGATGACCATAAGGATGGGTGGGGGAGTACAGTTAAGACAGAGAAGGGACCATTATTGCAATGATAGTTGGGAATGATTACTCCAGACAAGAACTGGGTGTTGAAAGGACAATCACTAAAAGAAGGTAAAAAAAAAATAGAAGATTGAGAGTGAGAGAAATGTCAGTCATAGAGGCAAATGTGGGGATGTTAATTGGGATTACTGATGGCAGGAAGTGTGCATTGATAAAAGTATGGATGTGGAACATTTTGTGACTGAAAATCAATCATGAACATCTTTGTAAATATTAAAAAATGTGTACAAAAATGTTACCATATTGAGTCTTCCCCATTTCATTGAACCAACATTTGCTATAGACCAACATTAGGTGGAAGCACTTTATAAATATATTAGTCATCCTCTCAGATTGGCCTAGGCCAAAAAAAAAACAAAAAACAGATGTTCTCAGGGAGAAAGTGGCAGAGCCAACAACAGAATCCCAGCTCCATTCAATCCCTGTCTCCTGAGGTGCCATTCATTACTTCTGCCTTCCCATTTATACAAATCTCATAACCTTTCCAACAGGACATTTCACCAGTGCAGGTATCAACTTCTATACAATTAGTGGAACCATGGTTCTAATTTGGGGTGTCTGCTCCAGTGGGGACCAAGGTGATGCTCTGTAAAATCAACTTGTCCACTGGTCATCAAAGGTGCTTGCCTTTTAAGCAATAAAGGTCTGTTGTTTTTGAGGAGAAAGGAGACATAGTCAATAGCAAAAGTCTTGGGTGAACTTTTCATCAAGACTTTCCTCTCTTTTCCTGGAACAGTATATTTTATTGTCCATCTGCATCTTCGTTCTGATATTCACCCCCAGAATGTACTTTCCCAAAAGAATGAGTAATCTGTCTGGGCTCTTTTTCCACTCAATGGGGCCAGAGGAACAAATAATTCCTCGATAGGTCTTGGTGAGTTGACCCTATTCTGACTCACAGTAATAAGACCTTACCTTCCAGTCCTTGAGAAATTACCAGAGTACCTTGGGCAGGACACAATGTTCTGGAAATTCTATGACCTTGCCATAGTGAGGAGAAACTCAGGTGACTCCTATTCTTTTACTGCATACACAGGGATTAGTTTTCTTTTATTTTTGTAAATGTGATACAGTAGTCCAACAATGAACTTGTCAAATTCAGGCGGCTCCCCAAGTTGGTGAGTTCCTAGGAAGCATAGGTGAAACTTTTGTGAGACTTATTCTTCTTCCTTTCTTTGGATGAGTCTCCAGGATTGAATTTATAGCAATCATGAAATAGAGATATAAAGAAGAACATTGAAGCTAGATGGCCTCAAATCAACTTTCTTCCCTACTGCAAGAGCTCAGAAGCTGAGCAAAAAGATGTCTTTCTTGTCTCTTTCCTCTCTAACCAGGTGACAGGGAGATGACAGCTTCATGGTTGGGTTTAATTTTTCCTTAAGAAGAAACTCTAAATACTTGAGTTAACAAATGTAAATTCTTAGTACAATGCCTGCCACATAGGTGGCATTTGACAAACAATAGTAAAATATGCATTTTCTCATGACAGATTTTAAGTATCAATATTTTTGAACAAGTCAAAAGTTTGCCAAATTGGTTTCTGGAAGGACTGTACTAATTTATTCATCATTGGAAAAATCTGCTAAAACATTACCTTTCTTTGGATTTGCATTACTCAGAAAATTTGCAAGATGGAATATTTTTGCTCATATGTTTGGTACTGATAGATCCTTTTTTGAGTGGCACTTTGAGTCTTTAAATTGTTTTAATATACCTTGTGTCATTTGATCATCCCTATAAGTTACCTACATTGGCAGAGCTGATAATATTTATGGTTGAAGAAAAGAAATGAGTAATACTGAATTTTAGAAAATTCAGTGGCTTTCCCAGGATCACTTAGCCCACAGACTGAGCAATGGAATTTGAATCCAAGTACTTTGCTTTTCCCTCACAAATAATTTTCCTTTGAATTGGTATCTTTAAGCCCAAAGGGTTCAAGATCAGATAGAATTAATTAGCAATGCCTAACTTTCCCCTGTCAATAAAGCTTAAGCCCTTAAGATAATTTTTTGAAAGCATAGTGATTAAATAAAAATATTTTTTAAAAAGACCTCGTGATTCTAGACTCAAGGAGACACAAATCAACATACCACCCAGGACTCTACTAAAATGCCATTAGAAGAGCTATCAAAAAAAGAAGGAGGAGGAGGAGAAGGAGAAGGGTGAGGAGGATAAGGAGGAGGAGGAAGAAGATGAGGAGGAGGAGAAGGAGAAGAAGTAGTAGTAGTTGTAGTATAATAATAATAATAATAATAAGAAGAAGAAGAAGAAGAAGAAGAAGAAGAAGAAGAAGAAGAAGAAGAAGAAGAAGAAGAAAAGAAGAAGAAGAGGAGGAGGAGGAGAAGAAGAAGAAGAGGAGGAGGAGGAAGAAGAAGAAGAAGAAGAAGAAGAAGAAGAAGAAGAAGAAGAAGAAGAAGAAGAAGAAGAAGGAGAAGAAGAAGAAGGAGAAGGAGGAGGAGAAGAGGAGAAGAGGAGGAAGAGGAGAAGGAGAAAGAGAAGAAGAAAAAGGAGGAAGAGAAGGAGGAGGAAGAGGAGAAGGAGGAGGAGGAAGTGGAGAAGGAGAAAGAGAAGAAAAAGAAGAAGGAGGAGAAGGAAAAGAGAGAGGAGAAGGAGGAGGAGAAGGAGGAGGAGAAGAAGGAGGAGAAGAGAAGAAGAAGAAGAAGAAGAAGAAGAAGAAGAAGAAGAAGAAGAAGAAGAAGAAGAAGAAGAAGAAGAAGAAGAAGAACAACAACAACAACAACAACAACCAAGTGACAAAGTAGTGAGGGTTGGGGCACTGCAGCTAGCAGAGAGTCTGGAAATGTCAGTAGCTCAGGGGCATATGGGAAGATGTGGATTAAATCTCATGAGGATCCCTCTTCTATTTGTTTTCTAGGAAAGCTAAAGTCTTGACTTAGGGATTTGTAGATTATATGTCCAAATTTAGTAAAATATTGACAATTAGGTAAAGAAAAATGCTGGAGAGATAGTGTATGGGTTATACAGTCAACCAGTGCCTATTCCAAGCTTGGGGACCCCATTTGGAAACTTGAAAACCACTAGGAGTTATTGCTGAGCACAGACCATTGAGTAAGACGTGAGTATCAACTGTTGCATCCATACCCCTTCTCCCCCCCAAAACAGAATTTGACTGAAATGTCTTATAAGCTGCTTATTTTTCATTCATTTGTAAATTCCTAAAGATCTTATGTTCTAATTCTTTAAAAAAATATGCTTCAAATGTCAGAGAATAAGTTACCATTTAAAATTTGACAATGATTGTTGTCTTAACAAGTCTATTTTTAATGACTTCAGCCAGTTTTAATTTTTAGAATAAATGATATTTTTGAGCATCATTCAGGCACTTACTCAGTGCTCTCTAAGAAGGTTCTGCTCTAGGAGAGAATTTGCTTTGCCTGGGATGCCAGGCTTCTAATACGCTTGTCAGGAGAGGTTATTAGAGTTGATACAAATGACCAGTAGGCACATGAAAAAATAGGCATCATCATCATTTATCAGAGAAATGCAAATACACACCACTGTAAAATCCTACTACTCATGAATAAAATGCAGAAGATTGATGAGTTTAAATATTGGAGAAGTAGGGGCCGGAGCAATAGCACAGCAATAGGGCATTTGCTTTGAACTGCATGTGGCCAATCTGGGACAGACCTAGATTTGATCCCCAGCATCCCATAGGTCTCTTGAGCCTGCCAGGAGCAATTTGTGAGCACAGAGCCCGGAGGAACCCCTGAACACTACTGAATGTGCCCCCACAAAAATAGTTGGAGAAGTAATGTTGAATCCTATACTTTGATACGTCACTATTAGGATATAAAAATACTTGAGACATGGCAACTTCTTGAATGGCTAAGCATTCTTTAACTAGCCCATTATGATATAACAACTCTTTTTCTTGGGGATTTACCCAAGAGAAATAAGAACACATAGTCATCAAAACTCTATACATAAATATTTTCAGCAACTTTATAATGACTCACTTGGGTGAGCAGCCCTTACTGTTTCTGCCTATATTGATAGTGAAGACATTATCTTTTCAAGATGCTCTGGAAAAGCAAAGTACCTTAGAACATACATCTACAAAATATCCATGGCCCATGGGGTTGCTATTAACTGGCCAATATAGAAAGGAAAATGTCTTGCACTGGAAGAAAGATCCAATAAACCATATAATTAATTTGCTATCAGCTCCTTGTAGAAGATATAGTTTCTCTAAACTCAGAGTTTGAAATTTGTAACAAAAAGTATTCCTTGAATTTCTTCTGTCTGGGCTCCTTCCTCTTACCCTCCTGGGATTGTGGGGAAAGACAAGGAGTGAGTCTGAAGAAATCATTATTAGATTCTTTTTATGCCTGGTCAAACCCCAGGAGTCTCTAATCTTCAGCAGTGTCTGTGAGACCAGGGCAGGCTGACTTGTTCCATGTAGATCAAAATAGCAGAAACTTCCATGGTCATTAACAAGTCCAAAACTGATCACAGCCCAAATGTCAGTCAAAAGGGAGATGAATAATGAGACTTTATAATGATTCCTTCAGCATGAAACTACTCAGCAATAAAAAGAGCTAAGGATTTTGATATATGCAACAAAAAGGAGAGATCTCATTATTAATTTAAATTAAAGAAGCCAAACAAATGAATATGTTTGCTCTTATATGAAATTCTAGAATGGGCAGATGTAGCTATCTATATTATAATTCATATCAGTGGGCTACTTTTCAGAGAGGGAGTAGTGTGGTATTGAAGGGGCACAAGAAAATACTGGGATGAAAAAATTATTCTTGTGTTGCTATGTATTTGTCACACTAATTCACTTATGGCACAACTGCTTACTCTACATGACAGATCCCTACAAGAAAAAATCGAATGTGGTATTGGAAACCAAACAGGTATTGTTACCATGTGCTATCTCTGTCCATTTGGATGAGTTACTATAAATAACAATGACAATCACCCTATATTCTCCTTTGGATGAATATGGTACCATACATATAAATTCTATAATTGTTGTTAAACTGTGTAAAATAATAAAAATCATTCATTATAATAATCAAATGTATTCTCTATTTATATAGCACAACTTGAACTAAGTAGGAGAAAGAGAATAGCAAGTGTTTTTAATCAAATGATCAAGAATAGCTCCAATAAATATAAATGAATAAATGACTAAAATTTCGAATACCATGTATTTTGGATTTGGGATGTTTTTGTTGCATGTGTATTTGTTTCGACGTTTGGGTCACACCTAGCAATGCTTAAGGGTTACTTCTCTCTGCACTCCTATCTAATCCTAAGAAGTACTCTTGGCATGCTCAAGGAAGCATTGTATCCAGCACTGGTTGGCTGCATGCAAGGCAAAATGGCCTTGCATAAATATGTTCATAAGGTATGTTGAAAAATGTTAGAGAATCAAAGAGATAATGTGTGAACTAGAATTTACACCTAACATATAACATGGCACAGGACACTAAAGAGAAATTAATAGTAAATTAATGAATATGGAGGACACAGTGAGAAAATGTAATACTTATCAGAAATTATTCACCCAGTAATGGAAGGTAAAACAGAAGTAAAATTTTGAGAGATAGGGGCAATAGTACTTTAGTAGAGTGTTTGCCTTGCACGTGGCCGACCTGGGATGGATTCAGGTTCAATTCCTGGCATCTCACATGGTCCCCTGAGCCTGCCAGAAGCGATTACTAAGCACAGTGTCAAAAGTAACCCCTGGGCACCCCTGGGTTTGGCCCCCCAAACCGAAATAAATTAGTATTTAAAAAATGCATTGAGAGATAAGGTCTAAGGATTTTTTTTTAAAGTGAAGACAATCTAGAAGGAAACAAAAATATACCAACCAGGGGCTGAATTTGCAGAGAATAGGGCATTTGTCTTGTGCATGGCCAACTTGGGTTTGTTTCCTGGCGTCCAACAAGATCCCCTAATCTTGAAAGAAGTAATTTCTGAGTACACAGCCAGGAGTAAACTTGAGCAACACCATGAGTGACACTCCCACCAAAACTGTGCCAAACAGGGTCAAAAATAGAATAAAATGAAAGAAAAGATATAAAAAGAAGCATATTGTACAAAATTGTGGTTTTAAAAAAAACTTCCAAAGAAAAAATAATAGACGCAAACGCCAGATTTCTCATCATCTGATTTTTTGGAGTCTATTTTGATTATTAACCATCTTGTCTTGGAAACTGAGACCTTTAAATAAGCAAATGTGAATTCACTAAAAACATCGCAAGTGATTCATTTACTGTAATAATAATAGAAGTATAGATACAATTTTACTTCTTTGGGTTATGTAGAAAATTAGCCCTGAATATTGATTGTTAGTGGAGAGAATACACCCCTCTTCAGAATTTCGCCATCCTTTATAGTCTACAGCAGTAGACAACAACTATATCATTTCATTAGGACACAGTTTCAATTTTTTTAATTTTTATTTTGGCCAAATTGGATTACAAATCTTTCACAGTAATTTTTTAGGTACATAGTGACATTGGACCAGGGACATTCCTACCACCAATGCCGTCCACTCCACCCGTGTTCCCAGTATGCATCCCACATCCCCCTCCTTTACCACCCAGGTTACTAGTATAAGTGGTCCCCTCTGTGTCTAGTTTGTTGTAGATTGAGTGCCATTTCTGTTGTTGTTGGCTTTGGATTTGGCTTTTAAGACTGATTTTTTTTTTATTTCCACTCAATGTTCATACGACTGTCTGGTCTTGGTCGAGGGGGAAATAATGGAGGGTACCAAGACCAGTCATAGGACACAATTTCTAAGTAGAAAGACATATGGTAAGACCTCTGTCAACACTGACTTATCCCCTATAAATGTTTTGTTCATTTTTGGGGAGGGACAAATAATGGGATGACATGAAAGTGAATCAGACATAACAAGTAAGTCTGTGGATAGCAGACGAATTCTTTTTAAATATCTTCTGATGAGAAGTTTTAGTCTAGTACTATTCTAAGTGAAAGAGACTCATAGTGAATTTATTAAAATAACTAATATATTTACCCTTATAAACATTTAGCATCTGAGCCGGTGAGGTGGTGCTAGAGGTAAGGTGTCTTGCCTTGCAAACGGTAGCCAAGGAAGGATCACGGTTTGATCCCCTGGCGTCCCATATGGTCCCCCCAAGCCAGGGGCAATTTCTGAGTGCTTAGCCAGGAGTAACCCCTGAGCATCAAATGGGTGTGGCCGAAACAAACAAACAAACAAAAAACATTTAGCATCTTCTTAAGGCTTCTATGACTAATATAAAAAAGAATTGAGTCAATAGCATGATGAATTTCCTTAATATAGTTTCATGTGTACATTTTGAGTGAGTCTTCAACTGAGAAAATTAACGTATTTTCATCACAATCACATTTAATGTAGAAATTAAGTTGAATAAAATAGACATTTTAATATTAATGAGTCTTTTCACCCAAAAATATTTTATATTTATATACATTTTTAGTTTAAGTTATTTTCCTTATGTACACCTTGTTAAATTTAACCCTAAGTATTTTAAATTTTATTGAAATGTGGATTACTATCGTTGTAATGGTTTTCAGTTTTCTATGCTCACATACTAAAAGAAAATTGGCTTCTAAACATAGACTTTGAAAATTTTGACTTTTTGTTCTCTTATTATAGTGGCCACTTTATTTATTTCTAATGGTTTACTATGTGGATGAGCATGTAATCTGTAATATGGCAATTTCTAACATCAATTGCACTAGGACTTTCAGTATAATTTTGAGTAGATGCAACAAGAAAAGGAATTTATCTTGGGCCGGAGTGGTGGCACAGCAGTAGGGCATTTGCCTTGCACATGGCTGACCCAGGACAGACCAAAGTTTGATCCCCCGGCTTCCCATATGGCCCCCCAAGCCAGGAGTGACTTCTGAGTACAGATCCAGGAGTAACCCCTGAGCATCACAATGGTGGCCCAACCACCCCCCAAAATTTATTTTATCCACAATCATAGGGCAAAAATCTTCTATAAATATAATAAGGAATACAGGTTTCTTGTAAAAATTCAAAGATATTCAGGGGCCCCAGAGCAATTGCACAGTGGGTAGGGTGTTGATATCTAGAATCAACCCAGTTTCAATCCCTAGCATCTCATCTGGTCCCCTGAGCTTGCCAGGACTGCAGAGCCAAGAATAACACCTGAGCACCACCAAGTGTGACCCAAAACCAAAAAAACAGAAGTTTAAAAATATTCTTTGTAAGATTGAAGAAATGTCTTTGTATGATTAATTTGCTCAAATGCTGCCAATACATATACTGAGAGGATTATATTTTAATCTTCAGTTAATATTAATTATATTCAACATATTATTTTGAATATTAACCCAAGCATATAATCCTAGGACAAACTACATTTAATTATGATGTGATCATCTTTTTGAGATATAAATGCAGTAAGATTCTAGTTAATGAAGGCATTCTATTTTGAATGGGTGCCACTCCAAAGATACCTGGAGCTTGGGGGCCACCTCCTGTGTGAGATACAGGAAGGACATTTTGGTTCTCAGCCAGCTGTGCAAAGCCACTTGTTCTACATTTTCTAGGGAGCTCCTCGAACTATAGTTAATGATGCCTCCAGAACCTTTGTGGCACCAGGGACTAAACTCCAGGCTTCACATATATAAGGTATATGTGTCACCCCTTTGAAACAATATGCAAAGGTGTCAGTGCATCTCTTTAGGAGGACAAAAAATAAAGACATTGCAAAAGTATGCCTATTAGCAGAAATATTGGTACTGGTCAACTGGGGGGCTAAACACTTTTATTCGCCTCTCTGGTCTTGCCACTTCTTATTATTTGTTAGAACTTCACAATTTGGGGCTTTCATTTGACTCTCTGCAGTCTTGATTGGTGTGTTTGTTTTTACAGTTTTCTATAAACAGACCTGGAGTTTGGTTAAGATATATTCCTCTCTCTTTTTTTCCTCCTCACTTTGTTCCTTCTATCTCTTCCTCCCCATTCTCACTGTTCCACCTATCTTTCATTGTGCTTTGTTCTTTTATTTTTCTAGTACAATGTTCCAGGTGGAATATGATCATTAATTATTAACTTATTTGAGAAGGCACACAGTATTTTTTTTATCAAGTGGTGGTTAAATGCGTAAGTACATATTTTTTAAAGAGGAGTATGATGGAAGCGAAGAAACCTTAGCAAAAAGGCTAAGGATATTTCCATTTCCATTTTGAAAGCAAACCTTTCTAAAAAATGTTTTTATGTGAAATACACTCACAATAAGTTTGAGTTATGTCTAATCTTAAAAGACAAAACTTGCTAATATCATCTAAAGGAGGCGGATGTGGAGGATGAAAAAGTGTCTAAGGATAAGAGGAAGGAGAAAAAAAGGAAGATGGAATCTGAACTTACCGCCACAGTCTGTCTCCTCACTCGACTCTTGTCTCTTTGATGATAAATCTATGGAGCCAGAGCTTATTTCTATAAACCCTGTGCAGTAATGAATAATTTACTATATACATATTTTTAAAGATCATTTGGAACAAAAAATAATTTTTACTATTATTGTCCTAGTAGTTATTTCTCTAACTGCACTCACCACTCTTTGTGACAAGTTTCAGATCACGAACTGGTTCTTTGAGTTCAAAACTATATTGTCTCTGGGTATGGTTTTGTTTTGTTTTTGAAATACCAGAGATGAGTGATATTTTTCTGCATTTATCTCTTTCCCTCTTGACTCATTTCACTCACCATAATTATCTCCATGTCCATCCACGTATAGGCAACTTTTAGTATTTCATTTTATGAAACAGCTGCATAGTATTTCATTGTGTAGCTGTATAAGTTTTTTAGTCACTCATTTGTTGTTAGGCACCTGAGTTTTATTCATATTCTGGCTATTGTAAAGAATGCTGCAAGGAACATAGGAGTGCAGATAGCATTTGTTTGTATTTTGTTTTTGTGTTCCTAGTATTCCTAGGAGTAGTATGATTGGATCATATGGAAACACAATTTCCAGATGTTTGAGGAATATGCATATTGTTTTCCAGAAAGACTGGACTAGAAAGAATTCTTATCTCAAATTGATATTGATAGCCTCTAGAAGGACTCCACTCATTTTTTGCTCGTTTGATTTTTGCCCCATTTTATTATTTTTCTTTTCTTCAAGCAGAACCACATAATTTGAACCATCTTGTTCCACCTCACAAATTGAGAGGGAAATAATGGAGGTTACCAAGAACAAACAGTTGTATGATCACTAAGTAGTAATAAAAAATGATCGGACTTAAACGCCAAAAATAAAGCCAATGACAACAGAATCGATACCCAATCTACAACAAGCTAGACACAGAGGGGACCACTTATACTAGCAGCCCAGGGGGTAAGGGTGGGGGATCTGGGATGCATGCTGGGAACAGGGGGTGGAGGGAGGACAACTTTGGTGATGGGAATTCCCCTGATTCAATGTCAATATGTCCCTAAAATATTACTGTGAAATATATGTAATCCACTTTGGTCAAAATAAAAATTATTATTATAAAAAAGAGGAAGAAGAATAAATACATCTAATATCTCAAAAATGGCAATACATCCCAAATAACTGTACATATTTAATACAATCCTCCTAAGGATATCCATGACAGTCTTCAAAGAATTGCATTAAACACTGCTGAATACACTTGGAACAATAAATTCCTGTTATGTACCTTTATACTACGCAAATGAGATGGATTATACTCTGCTTGTCCCTCTGACCCATTTCACTCAGCATAATACACACACTCATCCATTGATCAGAAAATTTCTTTGCTTCAATTCTTTCTACTGTCTACATACTATTCCATTGTGTAGATGTATCATGGTTTCTTATCCACATATACAGAAATCTTTAACTTAGTTCTGGAGAAACTGTTTTGATGCTTTAGAGGAGGCCATTAAATGATATAATATCTGCACAAACACCAAGATCTCTAATTACTGAATCCTAACTGTGACAATCGTGATTGAAGAGAAAATTTTCTGAACCATGAAGTAAAACGTTGGGTTTTGACAACTACGAATGTCTGGAACCTGCCTGTATTTTGGTGTTATGGCAGGACGCATCATGGATAGGGACACCCTGTTTTTAGGTCAACGGTTGGTTTATTCTTTCTATTTTTTAATCTTTTAGATAGGGACTCCCTCCTTTTTTCATAGAATTTTGGGACACGAATTATACTGTTCTACCACATACTTCTGCATTTTTCTATGAAATTAAGAAGGGAGAAAAAAGAAAGGATGGGGGCCAAGGGCCAAGTGGTCTCAGGTACATTTGGTGGAGTATAAAAAGGTCAGAACTAAATATCCAAGACAAAGTCAACAACAATAAAATCAAGAATCCCAAACTCTAAAAATCTAAACTTAGACAACCCTGTTATACTGGCTGGCCAGGGGGCAAAGGGTGGTGGTATAGGATAAACTATGAGAATATTTGTAGAGGGAAGTTGACACTGGTGGTGGGGTTGGCCCTGACTCATGGTATGTTTGACATCCAACTGTGAAGAACTTTGTAAATCGCAATGGTTTCAGTCACTCCAGCCCCTTCTTTTTATATAATATAATAAAATAAGAAATGT
This sequence comes from Suncus etruscus, assembly GCF_024139225.1. NCBI lineage: Eukaryota > Metazoa > Chordata > Mammalia > Eulipotyphla > Soricidae > Suncus > Suncus etruscus. The sequence goes on along the minus strand of NC_064867.1, from coordinate 38,391,069 downwards.
CCTCTAATGCCTTATACAGAAATCTAAATTCCAAACATAAAGGGGGAAAGGACTAAGCGAGAAGCAAGGACTGTCTAATGCTCTTTCAGAGATCACAGCGTCTCATGGTTTGGTAACACATGTTAGCAAGTTTTCTTATGTGAGTTTCTTGTGTGAGTTTTATAAACGACCATCTTACTTTTGCTGAATTGACTGAGACTCGTGACAAAGGACTGCTATTTCCAATGAGGCAAGTCTCTCTTTGAATGTGGGAGACCTATTCAATATATTTGGGGTGCCTGAACACATAGTTGCCCATGAATAGTGTGCAGCTCTCCAGAAAGCATCCTGCAAAGAAAATGGCCAGGATAAGGCTTTGTGAGCAGATATTGCTCAAATTCCTTCCAGATATCTATTAGAGTCCTCCTCTATGCATGTACTTCTGAATGGTTCAAACTCAATTGCTAGCAAGTTGTGCTTGTACATTTTGGGGATAAGTGGGTAGGTCATCTGACATATTGCATTCTGTGTTTTTGTCCCCTTATAAGGCTTTAGTGTATTTTCTGGGAAAGCTGAGGGCAGAAATGCCATCTACTTCAATGAGGGTATAGGTGGGTATGAATTTATCTATGGAAAGGGCTGAGAATAGAGACTAACATATGGAAGGTACATAACTATATTGGTATATAACTATAAAATTATCTACCATATCCTGTTCATGTCTCAATCTATTTTATCCATATACAAGATAATGTCATTACTTCAACTTTGAGGCTCGATCCCAAACTTCCAAATTTCTTTATCATTTGATTATTGTGGACCATATATGCATAATGTGACCCTAAATGTGGTCACAATGAAAAAGAGTCAAGAAATAGAAGTCTAGAAAGAAATTCTCTTCTCTCTCTGTCTTTCTGTTTCTCTCTCTCTGTTTCTCTCTCTGTTTCTCTCTCTGTTTCTCTCTCTGTTTCTCTCTCCCCCCCCCCTCTCTCTCTCTCTCTCTGTCACACCTGGAGGCACTCAGGGTTACTTCTGTCCCTGCACTCAGAAATAGCTCCTGGCTCAGGAAGCCATATAGGTTGCTGGGGATCGAACCCAGGTTTGTTCTGGTTCAGTTGTGTGCAAGGCAAATGCCCTACCACTGTAGTATCCCTCTGTCCCCAGAAAACAATACTCTTAGAAGGAGTAATATGTACTTGTGAGGGGGATATCATAAAAAAACTATTTTTGTGTTAATCACTAAAATATCACTAATTCAGAATCACTAAAATGTCATTTTAACAAGATAATCCATTCCAGTTGTTTGACCTCATTACTAGCATTCCAAGATGTCACTTTGCTGTGCCCAGTTTCTTTAACCAAATTGAGTGATTTCATACTGAGCATTAATCTGAATCCTTCTTATTAAACCTGTGAAATATCTATTTCTATTCATCAGGGACTCTATTATTTGTAACAAGCACACACATTGGCTTTCTCATTAATAATATTCTGTAGTTTAACCTCAAGAAATATTTAAGTTTGTGGCTTTCTGTTCAGTAAAATAAATTTGCAATGCAAAATTAAAAATGCAATCAGGACAGGCACACACATGGCTTTCTCCAGGCAAATCACCTCAGTGAATAGTTGAAACTAAAATGAAATAGAACATTTTTCACTTGGCAATAGCAGAGAAAATCTGTGCTTGCACAAATTCTTTAGCCGACATACTGCATTATTTCTTACTTTCCCATTCTCCTCTCTCTCTCTCTCTCTCTCTCTCTCTCTCTCTCTCTCTCTCTCTCTCTCTCTTTCTCTCTCTCTCTCTCTCTCACACACACACACACACACACAGCAGGATTGGTTACCTATGTCTTCTCTTGCATCTGATTGGTTGGATTTAAGATTGAGTATTGGCTTCCCAAGTCAGTCCTAGGGTTGGGTCAAGAAGTAAGAAAATGTGCAGTGGTTTCTGGCCTGACCAATTGACATTCCAATTGTCACTTCACATTTCAACCCCGCATTTATTTTATCATTTGCAGTCGATATACACTACATATCATTGGGACCAGAGACCAACAAAGAATCCAGTTATTGGAGTCAGGGAGGCTAAAGGTTGTCTGTATGGATTTGAATACTTTTCATTTAGAAGTATCTGGATACATGGAACAAATAAAACTTTTCACATCCTTAGCTAATTCTTCTCTTGGATCGAATGACTAGAATTAAGGTTGGATATAAACTTTTCTTGTCTTTCCTGGCAAAACTGGACAGATCTACATCTTCCCTCAAATTGTGCTGGTCACACCTGCTAAGAAATAGACTGGGTTAAGTGAAGAAGAAAAGGCAAGATTCCCCACTAGGGAAATGATGGTATACCTTGAATGTGGGTGTCAGTGAAGCTGCCACTTGCCCTTTTCTTAATTTGACACAGAATTTTCTTTTCCTTTTTTTTTTTTTTTTTGTTTATTTTTGGGGCTGTACTCTGCAATGCTCAGGGGTTACTCCTGCCTCTGCCCTCAGCAATCACACCTGAAAGTGGTTGGGGGAGCATGGGGTGCTGCTATCAAACCTAGGTTATCTACATGTAAAATAAGCAGTCTACCCATTCTACTATGTTCCAGCCCTTTAGGAAGTACTTTCAAGTCTACGTCTTGGCATTTACTGCCAAGACAGATGTACAACTTCTGTCACTTCAGAGTCATTAATGTGCTAACTTTGCTTTTGACTCTCTAAGAGCAGTAAAAACCCAATAATGTTCTGCAAATAACAACATATTCCACTATTTAAAACTGCAATAATTTGTCAAGCTATTCTTTCTGGTATATATGTCTTTATATCATTTTAGGAGATATTTTAGTTTAGGAACTGCTCTGCTGAATTATAAGCTTCAGTCCATTTCATAGTGAATATTTTATAATGGCCATACTTCCTTCAAGATTGCCTTTTCTAAGTACTATAAACATAAAGGGAATCTGAAGGTAGCAGGTTATAAAATTAATATTATAAAATAAAGTGCCTTATAAAGTAAGTATAATAAAATGCTCATGCAAGAATCCAGTGGATAGATTCACTGTAAAATTTTTTCTTCTTGTTCTATGCTTAAAAATGTTCATGATAAAAATTAGAAGTGGTAAACCAGCCATTTCAACAAAACAAAATTAACTTCTGTGTGCATGACCAAACACAAGTGAGGGAATAGCCAAGACATATAAGTGAGAGAGTAGCCAAGACATATAAACTTACAAAAGTAAGAATAAATGATGTAAAGTCCCTGTCCAGAAAATATTCAGGATCTGTGTGAGAAAAGTACTAAAACATTGCTGCAGCGTCCTAGTGACCTGAGTACAATGGGAAAAATAGCTAAAAATATCAAACTATCTATCTACATATTGGTATTCTAGCTAAAAACTATGTAAAAAAAAACATCAGATGCAATTTCTGGACTATTAATAAGTCTTTCCCATTAGCTGGTTAAATAATTTACAGTTTGATCACACATATGTACACATCAAACAAACAGAAAAATATAGGGGATATAAGCAATTATGACAGGAGAAATACTAGTTCTGCCAGCTATTAGAATATGATATAAGTTCTTTACAGGTGCAACTTTCATATGGTGGCATGAAGAGAAAAATAAAACCATGCAGGGCCAGAGAGATAGCACAGTTGTAGGGTGTTTGCCCAGCACACAGCCCGCCAAGGACAGATCCAGGTTCGATCCCCTGCATTCCATATGGTCCCTCAAGCCTGCCAGGAATGATTTCTGAATGCAGAGCTAAGAGTAACCCCTGAACACCAGAGTGTGGCCCAAAACAAACAAACAAACAAACAAAAACCATAGATGGATTCAAAATTAAACTAAAAAAAAATCTAATACTGTATATAAGTTTAGTAAATACCTTATATTGAACACTAGAAAACATTTCTAGAGGATAAAAAAATCTAAGTGCATAATCAAATTAGACAACAATTTGAGGAAAACATATAAAAATTAATCTAATAATATTATATACTTCAATGATAATGCTATCACGAGTGTAAAAACTCCCCCACACAGTGATTCAAAATTCAGAAGCTGTCATTAAAAATTATAGATTATTTCTAATCTAAAATAATGTATTTGGGAATTGCTTACCTAGAAAAATGAAAAAGTAAACTACAGAAAATATTTGTGCCTGTTAGAGTTGATCATTCTAATTTATAAAACATCTTTTAATTGGAAAACAAAATGACCAACTTAAAAAATGATAATGGGCCCGGAGAGATAGCACAGCGGCATTTGCCTTGCAAGCAGCCTATCCAGGACCAAAGGTGGTTGGTTCGAATCCCGGTGTCCCATATGGTCCCCTGTGCCTGCTAGGAGCTATTTCTGAGCAGACAGCCAGGATTAACCCCTGAGCAATGCCCGGTGTGGCCCAAAAACCAAAAAAAACAAAAACAAAACAAAACAAAATGATAATGACTAAATTATAAAGAACTTGAAAATAAAATAAATGCACTTCCTTCACCATTATAAAAATGCTCAACCTCCTCATACAAACAGGAAAAACAAAAATACACTACAGTAGAATTTCCCACATTGACAAAAATCAAAGTTTGACAGCGTGCTTTTTTGGTTAGATTGTGGATAATCAATGCTCTTTTCTTTGCCTGATGGGAAAGCAAAGCAGTTTTATTGGAAGGAAGTATTTCAGGTTGTAGCAAAACTATGCATGAATTTATATTTAAAGCAAACTGGATCTTCAGATTCAATACCAAAATATTCAGACAAAAAATAAAACACCTGGTTTTTGTTTTGTTTTATTTTTGCAGAAAGCCATTCCTTGCATACTATCCCTTTAAACACATGTATTAGGCATGCTTGTCAGTCTCAGATTTGTGGCTTTATTTTCTGGAATCTAGCAAACAAAGAATCATAACAACATTACTTTGAATCAGGATTTTTCTCATGAGAGTAAGATCAAGATGTCAGAGTGTGAGGGCTAAAGAAGAAATAAATCTGCATCTTGATTTTGTATTGCAGACAGCAGTATGAATTCATGATCATTTTATATTTAAAAGAAAGCTTTACTCTATACAGTTAAGTTACAGAGAAAGAAATTAACAGAGGCCAATGGCTATTTAAACAAATAAATATAGAGAAATGCTAAGATGTTTATACAGAATACAGTGAGCTTTTATGTTCCTGAAAAGAAAAAAAATACAAATGCATCTGAATTTTTGAAATTCTTAAAACATTTTTTGAATAATTTCCTTTGGTACTATAAATGCTCTCTGAAAGAGTCTAGATAATTAAATCTGAAAAATTATGCAGTGACTGCCGGGACCCTCTCTCTCTTTTGCACAGGAAGGAACTGGAGTCATAAAATTCCTATTGTTTCTTTGCTTCACAAATGTGCCATAGGAAACAAAATAGTGCTGTGAAAGTCAAATGCCATCTGTGGGTAATGATTCATCTTGGATGTACAGAAGGTCTAAAAATTGTTTCTGGGATTAGTTCCTCGATGTCTACAGACTTCAATACAGGTGTTATTCAGAAGCTACTAGGTAAAGTTTGTGTTCAACTCTGCTCCGCGGAGGAAAATAAATATGTAGGAGAGCACTTGAAAAAGAATGAAAATAAAATACAAATTGTATAGAAATCTTTCATCGTGATTGAGGGACAAACTATAGAAAGTAATTTAATTGTTCCATGGATAGAGAATTAAGTTCAGGTGAATAAGAACAATGACATTCCTGGCAAAGGCAGGAAGGTGAAAGAAGACAGGTTTTCCATTAAAACTTAGACTGTATTTGGGAAAAACATTTCTATTAATCTAGAATGAAAAGTGGAGGGTGGGGTAAGGGTCAATGCAGTGAGATGAACCATAGACTTCGGGTCCTGACAAGTTTGTGATGAACTCAATGTCTATCTGTAAATGCCCTTGGGGAGGTGATGGAGTGACTAGATTCTCCAACTTGCCATAGTATGATAAGGATAAATATTGCTTGCTTCATAAAGTGAGATGCAGTAGTGTGTGAAAAACTCTGCCAATGTGGAGAGCATACTTCCTCAATGTCAACTCTTCATAGGCAGATGGGGACAACAAGATAAGATACAGTCTCTGTTGTCGGTGGAGAAGATGTGTATTGGTGGCAAAGGAGAGGGGTTGGACTCAGAACATGGGAATGACATGATGAGCATGAAATAATGAACAGAAAAACATTCTGGCATCACTTTCTGGTGTACAATATCAGGGAAAAACTGGTGTGGCCCAAAACATTCAGTGCTAGGATCACCAAGTTGTAATGCTAAACCTTGGTGAATCCATAGAGATGTGCATGTGAAAATGAATGAAAGAAGCAAACGTGACTTTGTGCTTCTGTCTTGAAAATGGGGCTTCCAGAAATGTCAGCACTTAAGAATATAAGCCCTAGAGGTGGCAGGAACAAAGAGAAGGGAATGGGTTCAGGTACGGAATTATATCAACCACATTTCTACATCCAGTAAGCTTTGGAAGCTTAAATGTTCATACCAGATTGTCATCGCCATGAGCCCTTCATTTTCTGGAGTATTTTGAATTAGTTGTTAGTTCACTTAAAAAAATTGCATGTGGGCCAGAAAGCTAATACTTAAAAATTAATTAGATGTCAATAATTTTTCTTGTTTTTAATAATTTTATTGTGACCAAAGTGAATTATGAATCTTTCACAGTAAAAGTACCCTTTGACTATTTTCTATTGTGGAGCCCATTTTTAATAGTGAGAAAATTACATAATGGTAAATGACATTTTCTTATGGTAGTACAAAAAGTGAGCAATATTATTTACACTTTTTTTTTTGGCCACACCCATTTGATGCTCAGGGGTTACTCCTGGCTAAGCGCTCAGAAATTGCCCCTGGCTTGGGGGGACCATATGGGACGCTGGGGGATCGAACCGTGGTCCTGATCCTTGGCTAGCGCTTGCAAGGCAGACACCTTACCTCTAGCGCCACCTCGCCAGCCCCTTATTTACACTTTTTAAACTTATTTCAGATATTAAAATGTATTTAAACTATATAGACGAGTTTAGAATTTGAAAAGAAAAAGATAGTACTCGAACACCACTTACCTAGGTTTGATCCCTGGTCCCAGTGTGACTCTCTCTAAGAGTGTTTCCTAAACATAGAGTCAGGAAGAAATCCAGAGACCAAAACCAAAAGAAAAAAAAAATGCTGAATTTGTCTTCCATGGCAGTGCTACATCAAAAGTTTAGAAAGGTTAGTGTTTGGGCTTCCAAGCAAAATCCTAAAACTGACTGAGCAAAGGAGAATCCGTGACATGCACGACTAACTGCCTCAACGCATTGTGTAAGTATATGCAACTTAGGCCTTTCTACCCCATGCCAATTTGTGTGTGTGTTTCTTGTTTTACTGTGCAGGACAGGAGCGAATTGGCAAAGATTCTAACTATGAGCAGGAAGGCAAAGTCCAGTTCGTCATTGATGCAGTCTATGCCATGGCTCATGCCCTTCATCACATGAACAAAGATCTCTGTGCCGACTACCGAGGTGTCTGTCCAGAGATGGAACATGCTGGAGGAAAGAAGCTGTTGAAGTACATTCGCAATGTGAATTTTAATGGTGAGTCTCCAAAGAGCCAGACCGGGGAAATCAAGGTATTACCCTATGTTTCAGATCTGACAAAGTTGGACTGTTATGAAGCCAAATCTAGTGATTACTCACTGTTTCAATACCTGGTCAGTTATTTTCTCCTAAGACTGACTTAAGTGTATCTCAACCTTTTTCTGACTGTGGTGCCATTCCAATATTGTTCCCTTCCAAGTGTCCCATCTCTACCCTACTGGTTGATTCTCTCTATGGCGCCATGTTTCCCATTGTAATTTTCATATGTAGCCCACATAAAATATCCTAGGAGCACCCAGGGGTCATTATAACCCTAAGTTACAAAGCACTGCACTAAATCTTAAGTATTTAGTGAGAGAATGAATAAAAAAAATTGGGATTCTGGTTCGCCAACTTTTGCTTCAAATGAGGAGAGTTTTGCATGCAGCCAAATTCTCTTTTAAGGAATATGAGTCGGAAGTGGAGTTCCTAAGAGAAAACAGAAGGATCTAATCTAATTGAAGTCATTTTAACTTTCTGTACCAAGTGCATCTCAGACTAAAGATGTATTCCTCAAAGTATAAACTGTTAGAAATGTATAGATTATGGGACTGGAACAATAGCACAGTGGTAGAGTGTTTGCCTTGCACTTGGATAAATCAGGACAGGCCTCAGTTTTATCCCGGCATCCCATATGAAGCACCAATCCAGGAGCAATTTCTGAGTGCATAGCCAGGAGTAACCCCTGAGCATCACCAGGTGTGGCCCCAAAATAAAAACAAAAAGTAAAATAAAATCAGGTCAACAGTGAGCTGTGTGAGCCAAGGTTCTCCAGAGACACCAGTGCAATTGGCTAGAAAGAGAAATATTGCAAAGGAGCATTCTTCTAGGGATTCACATTCAGATATCTTAAGATGAACAGTTCCCTATCATGTCTTGATATGTTAAAGAAGTGAGAACATGGCAATGAAGTCAGTCTGTGTGTGGAGATCTTAGGGATAGTGGCCTAAGTTCTGACTGTCAAGGATGTAGAAAGGGACATTGGGAATGGGGTAACCTAGGAACATTTGTATACGGTAGTTATACCTGGTTTGATATTGATATTGTAACATTGAGTGCAGAAAACAACTAAGATTATTTAAAAGTGCCTTCATCTATATTTAATTTAATGTAAAAATAAATAAAACAATAGATGAATGACTGAGACTATGGCAGGAACTTGAGCCATTTCAAAAGAACCATAGAACTTGAACCATCTTGCTCTGCCTCACAAATTGAGGGGGAAATAATGGAGGGCACCAAGACCAAACAGTCATATGAACATTGAGTAGAAATAAAAAATGATCAGACTTAAGCACCAAATCCAAAACCAATGACAACAGAATCGATACCCAATCTACCACAAGCTAGACAAAGAAAGGACCACTTACACTAGCAGCCCGAGGAGCAAAGGAGGGGTGATATGGGATGCCCGGGGTGGGGCAAAAAAGGGGAAATATGGGGTGCCTGGGGGGGCAAAGGAGAGGCGATATGGGATGCATGCTGGGAACAGGGGTGGAGGGAGAACAACATTGGTGGTGGGAATGCTCCTGATTCAATGTCACTATGTACCCAAAATACTACTGAAAATTATCTGTAATCCACTTTGGTCAAAATAAAATTATTAATAAAAAAAGACAGAATGTGAATTCATCTCTCATGCAGGCTCAGGCCCTTACTGGACCCCAAGATACTTTTCATGCAGTAGAACTGTTCATAAATTCAAATCTAATTCTACCCAGAAATACCCTCACAAACACAACCAGAAATAATGATTCATTCTTGTATGGGCATCTCTTTGTAACAATGAGTTGACTCATAAAATTAACCAGCAAATGATAAACATGAGGGGAGGAAATCAGTACATAGGGAAAAAATAAACCTGATTATACAGCCTAGCTATACTAGAAAGTAGGAGGAAGAAAACAGTGACTGAGGAATTTGGGGGAGACAGTATCTGATTAAATAGCAAAAGGTTTCAGACACAAATAATGACACAGATTTTGTACAGTAGTAAATCTGTGTCATTTTTCAAAACTCTGAAATAATTTATACACTCAAGAACACTGAAAGAATCACTAAGTACATTTTGGTTAATGAAAACAAGTTTTCTCACTGACAAAGAAAATGCTCCTAATAAGGATGAAGGATGCAAGGCAGGTCTGGCTGTCTTGGGATAAGATAAAAGATACTGGCATGAGCTGAAGGCTTTTAATTCATAAAAAAAAACTGGTAATGGGAGGAATGTATCTATGTACTTCACATATGTCTTATGTGTAAATTATGTTCTGTGGCAAAAAAAAATCTAAGACTCCCTAAAAAAAATCCTGATACTAGAATCAGTGAAGGAAAGTATAGAATGAGATGAAATATCTTATGAGAAATTATCTAAATATGGAAGTTTGGATGAAGCAGCATGAAGAAAATGTATAGTGAACACCTGTAGTCAATTTAGCTATAGTAAAATGAAATCAAAATAAATATTGATCGGGGTCAGAGAGATAGCATGGAGGTGGGGCATTTGCCTTGTATGCAGAAGGACGATGGTTGGAATTCCAGCATCCCATATGGTCCCCTGAGCCTGCCAGGAACGAGTGTAGAATTAGGAGTAACCCCTGAGTGCTGCCGGTGTGACCCAAAAACCAAATAAATAAATACATAATAAAATACATATTGATTAGTTATACCAACTAAATAATTGGGTGCATAGATTAGGAGAAAAGACAATATTATAGAAATTGTGGGGGAAAATAAATACAAAACATGCACTTGTGAAAACTATTTCAGGAAAAAAATGATCAATGTAGAATATAATTATGGTGAGATGCCAGCTAGCTGCAAAATGTCATAAACATTAATTTAAAAAAAGGGAAAAGGAGATACTGTATAGAAAGTTGGAAGGTCTTCACTAAGAGATCAAGAACAACCTTCTCAGTAAGGAGATTTACCAGATCTTATACCTCTTGATCAGAAAGGATAAAAATCCATTACTTCCCAGATCCTCTTGGAAACACTATACAACCTCATGCCCATCCCAAGGAAACAGAACAAATCCAACAGAGCAGTGTGCAAGAAACTAGATAGCATGATTCCAATGTTTTCAGCTCATGATAAAGATGAAGACAAAGGGGTCATCATTAGATACATATGAAAAGAGTCACTGAAACTATTCCAAATGACATTAGTCAGATATTGGGAGAATTTTATTACAAACTGTAAATAGATTTACAATCTTACAATTTACAATCTGTAAATACTCTAAATAGTATTTTATCAATACCAGTGGTCTGACAGATAATTGAATTATGACTAAAAGAGCTTCTGATGTTTTTTACAATAACAATACATTTAAAAACACAGTATTTCATCGATCATCCATGAGTAACCTAGTATTTTGAAGAAAATCAAGTTTCCTCCTAAAGATAGAAACAACGTAATTGTGCACACCAAGAAAAGAAAGCTTATATTCCTGTCTAATAAAATCTTCTAAAATATGTTGTTAAATTTCCCAGAACCAATCTTTTGAATTTTGTACCTTATCAAACACTAAATTATGTATACTGGGGTGTAAATCTGGTTATATTTCTTTTTTATTAATATCTTTATTTAAACACCTTGATTACAAATATGATTGTAGTTGGGTTTTAGTCATGTAAAGAACACCCCCTATCATGAGTGCAAAGTTCCCACAACCAATATCCCAAATCTCCCTCCTCCCCAACCCACCCCGGCCTGTCCTCTAGACAAGTTTTCCACTTCCCTCATTCACTCACATTGTTATAGTAGTTCTCAGTGTAGTTATTTCTCTAACTGCACTCAACACTCTTTGTGGTGAGCTTCATGCTGTGAGCTGCACCTACCAGCCCTTCTCTCTTTGTCTCTGAGGATTATTGCAAAAATGTCTTTTATTTTTCTTAAAACCCACAGTTTCTTTAGCCATTCATCTGTTGAAGGACATCTTGGTTGTTTCCAGAGTCTGGCTATTGAAAATAGTGCTGCAATGAATATAGGTGTGAGGAAGGGATTTTTGTATTGTATTTTTGTGTTCCTCGGGTATATACCTAGGAGTGGCATAGCTGGATTGAATGGGAGCTCAATTTCCCGTTCTTGGAGGAATCTCCATATCGCTTTCCATAAAGGTTGGACTAGACGGCATTCCCACCAGCAGTAAATGAGAGTTCCTTTCTCTCCACATCCCCGCCAGCACTGCTTGTTCTCATTCTTTATGATGTGCGCCAATCTGGTTATATTTCTACTATTACTATAGTAGTGACAAGAAAAATTATTCTTAAAAGTGTTTCATATTTTCTTTAATATTTTAGAATGTTCTTAATGAGCTCTGTCATGTTTCTTCTTATCTCCCAGCCCTCAACACGCACCTACCACGTACTGCTAATTTGGTAACCTCAATTTTGTTGTCAGAGTCTGAGTTAGTTTATATTGACTGTTGTAAAATGCTTCTTGTGTATATACCACATATGACTGAGACCTTACAGTAATCACCTGTCTTTCTGACTTATTTTCCCAACATAACATATTTCATACCCATCCAAGCATCGGCAAAAGATATAATGTCATATTTACTTGTAGCTAAGTAATGCTTCTCTGCATTGGCACACAGTTTCTTCATCCTCTCATTTGTTGTTGGGCACCTGGGCTTTTTTTTGAGATCTTGACTATTATAAATAGATTGGGAACATAAAACAGTAAATATTAATCTACATAAATCTTCTCCATTTGGTGTTTTTGTATTCTTAGGACAGATCCCCATGAGTAGAATTTCTGGGATTTATGAGAGCTTTATATCCAATATTTTGGGAGTCCTCCATTCTGTTTTCCATAGATGTGAAACCAGAGGTCAGTTCTAGCAATGGAAGCTTCTTTCTTCACCACATTTCCTCTAGACTGCTCCATAATAGAATATTTTTGCTGGTGTGAGGTCATAGTTCATCTTAATTTGTATTTACCAAAAAATTACTGGTGATGAGCAGCATTACTCCTGATGGAGCTCAAGGACCCATATATGATGCTGGAAATTAAACTCAGGGCAGCCTTGACCAAGTCAAGTGTCTTACCTGCTGTATTATCTCTTAAATTCCATATATTTCCTTTAAGGAAGTATCTATTGTTTTGATCATCCATAGTAATTTTATAATAGAAGCACTTGTTCTACATCTTTAAATAATGCCATTAGAATTTTGGTAGGTATTGTCTGAAGTGTAATACTTTGGGTATTTTAATCATTTTAATTCCCCCAAGCCATGAGTATAGAATATATCTATATACATATTTTCTTTCCTATTATTTTAACAGAGACATAGTTTTCAATGATGTGTCTTTCACCTGCTTTATTGATTCCTGGATATTTTATAGTTTCATACATAGTTGTAATTTTATGTTTTTTTCAAGTCCATTATTTGTGAATAGAAATGCAACATATTTTGTTGAGGGGCCAGAGAGGTGGCACTAGAGGTAAGGCATCTATCTGCCTTGCAAGCCCTAGCCTAAGATGGACAGTGGTTCCATCCCCCGGCATCCCGTATGTTCCTCCCAAGCCAGGGGTGATTTCTGAATGCATAGCCAGGAGAAACTCCTGAGTTGTTAAACAGGTGTGCCCCCCCCAATTATGCTGTTGATGGTGTACTATGTTAAATTTAGCTTGTTTCTAAATGTTTGTGATGGAGTCTTTAGGGATTTGTATGTATAGTGACCTGGCAACTGCAGTTAGTGAATTTGACTTTTGGTCCAGTTCAAAACTTAGTTTTTCTCTCTTAATGCTTTAGTTAGAAATGATCCATTTTCCTGATACTTCTAGGTGATGTAGAGAGAGACTGATTCTTATAGACCCAAACTCATTTATATCTTTTATGTGTTTGGGGCTAAATTTATCATGTTTTCTTTTCAAAATAAATAGCATGTCCTTATTCACAAAGAAATGAAGAAACATGATGTCCATCCCACATGGGTGGAAAGCAGGGATTGAGCTGGGTAGGAATAAAATCATGTTGCATCCTTCTCCTAGAGTCTATTCTCGGGTTCTTAGTCTTCTCTGACTTCACTAGGGGTGAGACTGGTGTCTGGGATGCTCTGATCTTTTTTCCTTGTGTTTTTGTCTTTGGGGTCACACATAACAGTGTTCAAGACTTAGTCATGGCTCTGCACCCCTGAGAAGGACTCAGGGATCATATGGTGTGCAGAGGATTGAACCTGAATGAGCCACTTATAAGTCAAATGCCCTTCTACTACTCCTGACCCTGGAATGCTCTGCTTTCTGGAAAGGAAATTCCAAGCCTTGTCAGCCAGTAATGGTTTCTGTGTGTATATCTTCCTCTTATATTCTTTCTTCCTAGATAAATCTCTTTTGTTATTTCTCATCTATGTCTCTGTCTCTCTCCTCTCCTGTTCTTTGTCCAATAAAATTTCTTCTTAGAACAAAGAGACCTTGCAATATCCAGGGTGCCACTGGTTCTGACTCATTCATGGGTCTTCATACAGCAGAAACCAGATTGGCAATTATCATAGATTCTTTGCCATTGAGTGCACCTCTGTTACGAAGAAAGAAACTCGACTTTTTAATTTATAATTTAATGTTCTACTTTTTAAATAAAGAAAAATATCCTAGAGAGGAGAAAAATTTTGTCTGATATATTAGCTAATAGAGGAATGAACTGGGAGCCAAGAATCTTTATGAATCATTGTGATAAGTTCATATATTTTTGTTTGTTGTTTTGATTGGAAGTCATACCAGGGATTTCTCAGGTTTACTTCTGACTGTACTCAAAGGTCATTTTGAATAGACTGAGGGAAACCATATTTGAATTTCGGAGTTGAATGTCGGTGCCAGGCAAGTGCTCTACCCCACTATTGTGAATATTTTGTTTTCTCATAACATTATTAAAATCTCTGGTACCTTAGTATAAAATACTCTATACCACTGGAATTCTGGGTCTCCGGGTAGTATAATAACCTTGACTTTCACAGTCACCAAGATATCAGTGTTATGATCACTGAAGGCGCTGGAAGGATTACAAAGACTTCATCAAGAACTTATCTTCAGCAGAGAAAAAAAAGTGACAGAATTTTCTCCCTCACATTTTGTCATTATAATTTCTCCTGCAAGCAAATAAATGCAAGGACCAAGGCTTCATTTATCTTGGATATTCATTGGCTGTTCCACCACTTGTCAATACTCATAAATGTAGATTTAACACATTTGGTTGTCTTGGATCCAGACTCAGAGAAGACTGGTAGATAATAAAGTCAATGAAATGTTTTCATACTTAGATTTATTCGTTTCCAGAAAACCCGTGGGATGGGGAACTTTCAGCAATGTTGATGCATCTCACAATTCTCCTTGGAATGTGGCTATAGCATTGCTTAATATTGAGAGAAGTGAGTGTTCATCCTACTGAGTCTGAGTAAACTTGTGATGAATCAGCAAACCAAGAGAGGTGGCTTCTAAGGACAGCAGGGTTCTTGGACATAAAAAATTATCTGCCATGCTGGGAGGAAGTTGAACAACTCAGGATGCCAGAGGGACAGGCAGCCTGTGGGGGTCATAAACAAGTGAGCACTCAGCTTGAAGGAGTGGACCTGAGAGCTGTGTCCAGCACCCAGCCCAAATGGTAAAATGCCATTTTCCTTTGAGGCACTAAATTCCAGGGTGGTAGGGAAGCGCTGAACACTGAGAGACAGAATACAGATCCATGCAGAGTTTCTGGAATCTGTGTGTGAGACATGCTGGGTGCATGGAAATAAGAAAAGAAAATGAAGCAGTAAATGCTTTGAGCAGAGACTGGGAGGCAATCTGGATCCAAATTCCTTCTCCTAAAAGAATAAATTTTTCACAGACTCTCACAAGGTAGCAAGTTCCAGGCCCAAATTTTAGGGTTGTACTCTTGGCCCTGTGTCCTCTGTCCAGGGGCCTATTTAAAAATCTCTCCAAACCTTTTACTTTTTGACTTGTACCTCTTGTTATGAGCCATCATATTTTTTTTGTGGGTTTTGGGTCACACCCAGCAGAGCTCAGGGGTTATTCCTGGCTCCATGCTCAGAAATTGCTCCTGGCAGACACAGGGGACCATATGGGACGCCGGGATTTGAACTGATGACCTTCTGCATGAAAGGCAAATGCCTTACCTCCATGCTATCTCTTCGGCCCCGCCATCATATTTTCTTTCCAGCCTTTTTCTTTGCACTTTTTGAATCTCTATTTTTCACTAGAATTTTTTGGACACAAATTTTGTCTTTTTCTCTCTCAGGAATGCAAAGTACTATTCATGGGGTTGTGGGAAAAATACAATACATAAGCCAACAGTACTATCTAATTCATCCAGAAGGCCCTCCATAGCCACAAAATATGCTGATTTGTATCACTTAAAGTGTTCTGTGCTTCGACCTTAATTTTTTTTCTTTGAGCATGCACTTCAATAAGAATGCAGAGAATGTGACAGGAATCATTTCTCCTCAAGAGATGAGAAGAAGGGAGAAAGATTAGGTGAGGTGACCCTTTCATATGAATATTTAGCAGATGAGTTTGAGATCTTTGGGGTCCTGGACCTCCTGTACCCTTCTTTTCTCTCTCTCAAATACTCTGGAAAGTCCCTAGAATTGTCACTTAGTGGCTCACAGCTGTCAGAGACCCCAGAGCAAAGTGTAATTCTCTTACCAATATGAGAGGAAAGAGAGAGAGAAGTTCCAGAATTGTAACGTCTCCCTGAAAATTGGTATTTTCTTTCTAACTACCTGTTAGAGCAAAATTCTATTTTTTGCCTGGCATGCATGGAAGGTTTCAAAGAGCTGCCTGACATGCTGCTGTCAGTTCTTCCTTCTGTCATGAAATAGCCATGTGGAGGGAGACAGGAGTTTCCTGGATCTTGCGGGATCACCCTCCTTATGACAGGACCCACTCACACTCTGATCCACAAACCCCCTTTGGCCTTTACAGAAATGGGTGCCAAGTGGTTCTGCACGTTTGGGCAGTGACAAACCAGGGAAGCTATCATTTGTGAATTTTGTGGTTCATTTTTAATAGGCTGCATTGACATAAAATCTCATGCCTGGTAATAACAGAATAGTGTGGGGTAGCCAGGTGCCCAGTTTTTCTGCCCTCAAAGCTGATCATAGAGAGTGACTCCAACACAAGATGAATATACTGTTCTCTTCAGTTCTTTCTCACATAAGTCCTGGTGTCTTTGTGTCCCAGGCCTAGCTTTGCACTGGTTCTCTACTGCTCTTCCTTCTCTCTGCCCACTCACTTTCCATTCTCTTCTTTCACTCACAGATTTCTGCAGTTCTGACATATACCAACAGTGGAAGGATTCACAACTTTGCTCCTCAGGGTCTTGAATTCCTCATTACAGTTTAGGTTAAGCAACAAAATGTTTTCAGCATGTTTCCTCTGTTTCACACACATACATACGTTGCAAAATTCTCCAATTGTATTTGAACTTAAAACTGCTTATTAAATATTTCTAGTCAGAGTAAGATCAGAGCTTTGCTCTCCTCTAAGATGTTTGATTGCCCAGGATCAGTTGACAGAACAGTGACACCCTGTACCAAGTACCTATTTCTTGTCTCAAGGATCCAAAGATCCTGGCTCAGTTACCAGGACCCTGAGCTCTGACTCAGAGGTCCTGAGTCTTGGTGATGGATGTGGCAACTCCCTAGATCCCTCTTTCCTTCCAGGCATAGTTTGGTTAGTTCCTCTTATGGTAAAAAGACTTACATTCCTCTCAGCTCTCTCTCTTTCCATCTCTCTTTCTCCCTCTACCTTTTTCTTTCACTCTCTCCTTTTTTCTACTTTCCTCCGTCTTTTTCCTTTCATTTTTTACTTTTTCTTATCTCTTTTCTCCCTCTCTCTCTATCACTCTACCCCCTCTTTTTCATCTAAAGTTGGCTCCAGTGTCTAATCAGATCGAGGTAATTTCTTTGTAAGGTGGACATTTCAAAGATATAAAGTTCAACACAGAAATCTCTAGGATTTTCTTGGAGTGGTTGCAGATGGTCTCTCCTTGCCCCTTTGTACTTTTGGAAGCCTCATATAAACTCATCTTCCCAGCTCCACAACACTTCCAAATTTCTCAATACTGATACCCCAGTAAGAACCTCAGTAAGTAGTTAACACCAATTAGATATGAATGTAGCATATAAGCAACCACCTAAATTCACCAAATAAAAACAACACAGAATGCAAAACTGGCAACATGCATCTTAGTAAACCTTTAGACAACTTACTGAGCCCATTATGAGATTTAACATTGTTCATAGTTTATTTTAATGAAGGATTTTTTTTCTGGTAATTTTATGACCATTTAATTGTAACAAGTAATATATAGTAAATTCTTGTATGCCTATTAAGAGGGCAGGCTTTGGGGGTGTGTGGAAAATTGGAAGAATAGGGGAGGGAATGTTGCAATAGTGGTGGACTTGGTGTTGAAACGTCATATGATAAAAATAACTATTATGAAAAACTCTGTAAACCATGGTCTTTAAATAAAGACATTTTAAAAAAGAAATTAACCCCAACAGAGACAGAAGAGATTAATATTTATTAAATTCTTGCTAGACATATTAACAAGTGGTCTACATGGGTTATCATCTGAGTCAAATTAAAAGTAATCAGCAAAAATAAATTGCAAATGTGGAGACCACCACTTTCTTTTGTTTTGTTTTGTTTTGTTTTGTTTTGTTTTGTTTTTTGGGTCACACCCGGCGGTGCTCAGGGGTTACTCCTGGCTGTCTGCTCAGAAATAGCTCCTGGCAGGCACGGGGGACCATATGGGACACCGGGATTCGAACCATAACCAACCACCTTTGGTCCTGGATCGGCTGCTTGCAAGGCAAATGCCGCTGTGCTATCTCTCTAGGCCCCGAGACCACCACTTTCACATATCCAACTTGGGGTCAATCACTGGTACTCCATATGGACCCTCCTGTCCTATCCAGAGGGATTTCTAAGTATAGATTCAAGAGGAATCCCTGAGCATTACTGGGTATAAATGTGGTCAGCATTCAAGTATAGATAAAAAATAAACTTGTGAGAGGCCAGAGCAACGGAGCAAAGGCAGGATGTTTGCCTTGCACGCAGTTGACCCAGGATGGACCACGGTTCAATCCCCTAGCGTCCCATCTGGTCCCCCAAGCTAGGAGAGATTTCTGAGTGCATAGCCAGGAATAAACCCTGAGCATCACTGGCTGTAGCCCAACATCCAAAAAAACATAAAATAAAATATAAATAAATAAACTCTTGCTTGCTTGTATGCTTTTAATTCTCATGGTAAACCCTTTTAAAATGTGTTTGACAATATATGTATATGAATATATACATATTTATATATGTAAATGTACAGAAACATATACATACATCTAAAATATATTCTATGTGTCTTACAATTTGCTTTCTCAGCATATTTGAATTCTTAAAGAGAGAAAGGGACATTTCTGTGAGCATCTTCATAGGTTGAACACAGCCAGCAAAAAGTCTTTGAGCATCCTTGGGTGTGACCCATTTTACCTCCAACCTCACAAGTTGTCTTTTATGAAATACAATTTAGTTGTTTTATTGGTTTTTTTTTTTTGCTTGCTTCTTTGAAGGTTACACCTAATGGTGCATGAGAATTACACATTGCTTTGTGCTCAGAAATCATTCCTAGTGAGCTCAATATACCAAAGATCAAATCCCCAGGTAGACAGTTTAGAAGACAAGCATTCTATCTACTGTGCTATTGCTTCAATCCCAAACCGAAATTTAGATTGGTGGAAATGAAAATAACAAAAATAATGACAGCAGTAACCAACACATTTTCCTCCAGAAAAAAAGCCTCATTTTTGTTTGCTTTTCAAATAAAAAGAAAGAATAAGATTTTAAAACTTTTGAAGGGAACCCCAGGAGCCCCAAAACACAATGTAGAAAAGCCTTCTGCATCCCTATAATCATTACAGCACTATTCAAAATAGCCAGAACCTGGAAACAACCCAAGTGCCCAAGAACAGATGAGTGGCTCTAAAGAAACTGTGGTATATTTACACAATGGGATACTATGCAGCTGTTAGGGAAAATGAAGTCATGTAATTTACTTATGCATGGATGGATATGGAGAGTCTTTTGTTGAGTAAAATGAGTCAGAGAGTGATAGATATAGAAGGATCTCACTCATTTGTGGGATATAAGAAAAAAAAAAGATAGAATGGTAATGATATCAAAGACCATAGAAATAAAGGCTCAAAAGACCAGTCCATGGTCAGAAGCTTCCCACAAATAGTGGGAAAGTGCAGAGAAGGGACCATTATGACAATGATAGTGGGAAATGATCATTCTGGACATGAATTGTGTACTGAAAGGAGATAAAGTGATATGCATGATATCCCTCATTAGCAATAATGCAAACCATGGTGCTAAAGCAGGGGGGTGAAAGTGAACGAGAGAGAGAGAGAGAGAGAGAGAGAGAGAGAGAGAGAGAGAGAGAGGAAAACTGTCTTCCTCATAGGCAAGCAAGGTTTTGGTGAGAGGGAAACTAGGGTGGGAAATGCTCACTGTTGAAAATGTACATTGAATGACTAAAGCTCAACATGTATAATTTTGTATCTGTGGATAAAAACAACTGTATTATAAACAACTTTATACTCATAGTGTTTAAATCAAGTAATTATTTCAAAAATCTGTGGAGTGAGGACCCGAGAGATCATACAATGAGTAGGCCACTTGGTTTGCATGGGACTCCCTGGGTTTAACCTCCAGCACACCATAAAGTCCCCTGAGCACTTCTAGAAGTAATTAATTCCTGCATACAGAGCCAGGAATAACCCATGAGCATTGCTAAGTATGCCCCCAAGTAACTGTGGAGTAGCAGACAAATCTCAAGACATCCTTAGACTCTGGATGTCCTGCCCTCAAGTCTCTGAAAGCTCTGGAAGGATTCTATTAAACATGAAGTGGCCAGAATTCACTGGATCCCAGTGGGTCACTCAACTACTACCATGACAGAGATAGACAAACAGACAGAGATTGCATGGGAGAGAGAGACTGAGGGAGGGAAAAAGGGGAAGGAAATAGAGAGAAAAAAGGATAAGGGAGAGCAGAAGAGAAAGAGAAAGAGGAAGGAAGGAGAGAACAGAGGAGATAAAGAGATAAAGAAGAGAGGAAGAGAAAGAAGGGGAGAAAGAGGGAGAGGAGGAGGAGGGAGAGATGCTGATTGACTCAATTGCCTGTCACTGTCTTACCTTCCTTCCCCAGGCAGTGCGGGAACACCTGTGATGTTCAACAAAAATGGGGATGCCCCGGGGCGCTATGACATCTTTCAGTACCAAACTACTAACACAAGCAACCCTGGCTACCGCCTGATTGGACAGTGGACAGACGAGCTTCAGCTCAACGTAAGTTTTATTGGGTCCATCTCCTGTTTTGGGGGGGACAGTGAACAGATAAAGAATTTGCTCTCTGGGACCAGCTGCCTATAGATACCCTATCATTGTGATGGTGTTTGATGATTATGGTGGCAAATGGAAGACCATGATAATTAGAGTGGTGATGACAATGAAGGTAATGGTAGGACATCTGTTGATCCTATGTTGGACAATGTACTCAGTTCCCAGGACTCATGATCTCATTTCACTTGAGGCTTATGTTATGGGAAAACTGAACAGTTAATGCTTTCATACTTTTTTCTAGGCTTGTTTCTTCTTTCATCCTCTTAGTTCTCTATTTGTGGCAGTGTTGTTTTCTTTTTCTTTTTTTTTAATGAATTTTAGTGAGTCACTCATATTGATATTGAGATTCTCTCAATCATTTCACTGCTAACTGCATTCTTCACCTTGCCTACTTTTTCTACTAAATGGGAGCTTAAATATCACATTTTGTGTGCAGGATTATGACAGAATTCTCCTGTCAGAGACTATCTAGAACTCACTCAGTTTATCTAATTTGTGTCTGGAGGCCAAGCTTCTGCCAATAGAAACTGTGGGGTGGTTATTGATTTGGGGAAGAATTGGATGATTCTAAGGAAGTTTCAGGAAGAAGTCGATTTGGGTTGGGTTCTCTGGGAATAGTGCGGCCATTTTGACGATTATGTGACTTGGTGATATTTACCTAGCAGTTGAGAGGAGAAAAGCTAAAAATGTATGCAAAGACAACGATGGCACTGTGTGACTGGGCCCAAAGAAGAGGTTTTGGTCCTTTTATGCATGAGGACAGAGTGTCCTGCTTTGTTCCTTGGAGTTATGGGGTGGTTCTTTATGCTCATGTCTGTTCTCACTGGAATGTGCCCAAATGTCAATGGACATCTCTCGTATTATTGTTGTATTTTTTTTTCTTTTACTTTCTTAAGATTCTATGTTCAAGAGGAAATGGTCTACTTCATATCTTACATAAGTGCCCTGAATGATGTGTGCCAGTCAGGGTTATATTAAAGAGGCTCTAAGGGTTGTCTCTGGAGGGCTTTGAACTTGGAAATGACATTTTTAAGGACTTAGTTACCAGTTCATTGGGTAGAGCCTCCGAGCCCATTGGTATAACTTGAAAAAATAGGATCATACACACACAGTTTTCTCTGTCTGCCATGATACTGTATTACATGAATTCTGATAGGTATTTTATTTTGAGTTGTGAGGCATATGTATCTCAAATGAAATAGTGTCTAGGATACAAAGGCCACCCACAGAATGGGAGAAACTATTTACCCAATATCCATCAGATAAGGGGTTAATATCTCTAGATATACAAGGTACAGACAGAACTAAACAAGAAAAATATCACCCAACCCCATCAAAAAATGGGAAGAAATAAAAAGACACTCCCTCAAAGAAGAAATACAAATGGCCAAAAGGCATATGAAAAAAATGCTCCACATAACTAACAGGTAGATGCAAATCAAAACAGCAATGAGATACCATCTTGCACCACAGAAACTGGTACACATCACAAAAAAACAAACAAACAAACAAAAAACAAGAACAATCATTGCTGGCAGGGATGTGAGGAGAAAGGAACTCTCAATCACTGCTGGTGGGAATACTGTCTAGTCCAGCCTTTATGGAAAAAATATGAAGATTCCTCAAAAAAATAGAAATTGAGCTCCCATATGATCCAGCTATACCACTCCCAGGGATATACCATAGGAACATACACACAAAAAAATACAAAAATTACCTCTACACACCTATGTTCATTGCAGCACTATTTACATTAAAGCCAGATGCCCAACAACAGATGAGTGGCTAAAGAAACTGTGGTACATATACACAAGGAATACTATGCAGCCATCAGAAAAATGAAGTCATGAAATTTTCCTTCCTTGAATGAACATGGAAACTAGTATGCTGAGTAAAATAAGTCAGAGGGAGAGAGATTGACAAAAAATAGCCTCACTCATCTGTAGGATTTAATAATAATAAAATATATTATTGTAATAATACCCAGAGACAACAGAGATGGGGGCTGGAAGGACTGGCCCATAATATTAAGCTTACCACAAAGAGTGATGGGTGCAGTTAGAGAAATAACTACACGAACAACTATAATGACGATGGTATTGAGTAAGAGAAATAGAATTCCTATCTCGATTACATAGGCAGGGTGTGGGGGAAGAAGGGACTAGGGGAGGAATTCGTGATGGGAATGTTGTACTGGTAAATGAGGGTGTTCTTTTGTATAACTGAAAACCAACTGCAAACATATTTGTAATCATAGTCTTAAATAAAGCTATTTAAGAAAAGAAAATGTACAGATAAATGAACAAAGAAATGGAAATCATTGTTTTTATTGCAAAAACAGAGATGATAAATACATAGAATAAGTCCTGAGTACTCAAGGGTGTGGCCTAGAAATCTTTAAAAAAATATGTATTCAATAAAAAATAAAAACACAAACAATGTTCACCTATAGTCTTTAAATTCATTTAAGAAAGAAAAAAAGAAGGCATGAGAAATTTAAAGTTCTTGAAAATTCTCACAGAAAATGAGTATTTCATCCTGGTTGCTCCTCGCCGGCCTCTGAATATTCTGTTCAGTTCATGGATCCTGGGAGCAGTCATGAGCTACGATTTTGTTTTTGCTTAAAGAGATACCTAGAGAGAAGCTTGGTTGGGCTTGAAAAGGGTCAGTTTTGATTCGGTCTCCTGTGGGAACTGAAGAGAGAATCATGGCGGACCACATAGTGGATTCTGGGATCCCTGCATGCTGATGACAGGTACTAGAAGGAGTTGGGGGAGTGAAATTAGCCCTGGGGTCATTTGATGACCAGTTCAATTTCAGAGATGTCACTGTTATTTGTGACCCCTTGTATTAGGCTCTAAGGACGTTGTTGAATTGAATTTGCAATGACAAGTGAAAAGGAAGCAAAGATCATAGCCAGCCAGCTAAACTGTCTGTGATTGGTCTCTGTACAATAGCATTTTGCCTTATGTCTGCTTTTATTCTGGTTAATGCTAAGCCAGTTCCAATTTAGGTCTCGGTGAAATGGGGTTTGAGTGGAATTCAGCCCAACCGACTTGTGCAACTTCACTTACTTCTAATTAATAGAACAAAGCAATACATGTAGCCATTAAGCATGCAGCTAAGATTCAGGGGTGTAGCACCAAACTCACTAAGAACCTCCCCACTAAATGACATTTCCAGGAAAGAGCTCTCTATAGTTAGAATTTTCAGGAAAATATCTAAACTCAAAAATCAGAGTGTGGGGTTCGCAGATTCCCTGCTCTTCCCTCTGGAGACGCTGGATTAGGGGGGACTTGAAGAGGTACTTGAATAAAGGCAACTCTTTCCCTCATTCATGACCTCATTGTCCACATTAACTCTGAGTCCTCTCTTAAATGAGGGTGGATGAGACTATAAGGCTTTTTTTTAGGCTATTGTAAGAATTTTCTCAGAAGAATTCACAACTAGCAAAACTATTTTTTCT
The DNA here is from genome assembly GCF_024139225.1 of Suncus etruscus. Lineage (NCBI taxonomy): Eukaryota > Metazoa > Chordata > Mammalia > Eulipotyphla > Soricidae > Suncus > Suncus etruscus. The sequence goes on along the minus strand of NC_064867.1, from coordinate 38,366,588 downwards.
CCCAATCCCACTCCTACAGTAATAAGTTCGATTATTTTTGGATCATATCAGTTTTGGATCATATGAGGCTTGGATTTCAGAAGCCATTCTTGACAGAGAGCAGAGGTCCATCACCAGCACTGAATCCTTGAGGGAGGCAGCTCTTTCACAGACTCACAGATGGGAAGGACATGGGCTTTGGGAATTGGACAGTTTAAGAGTCCAAGACACAAGGGGTAAGGGAAGGTTCTGCTTGGAGTGAACTTGCAAGAATCAGCTGTGGTTTCCGAAGTGGAAAAAAGAACAAAATAAAAGAAATGCTTTAAAATGTAGCATGTATTTTATCCCCTTTAAAAACTAGAATTTTAAAAACTAGGATTTTAATTCTCTTTGAAAACTAATTTCCAATGCCAGATCAATGGTACAACAGAGGTAGAGTACTTGCCTTGCATGAAGCCAACACAAATTCAGTCTCCAACACAAACTGGACTTTGTCAGTAAATAGGTCAAAGAAAAGTCAAGGGATGTGAACCCTGTAAAACATTTCAATTACATTTTCTGCAGAAAATATATTATATATATATATATATATTAGAACCCAAGATGATTTGATCCAGCTTTCACTTCTTTAGAATTAATAGAGTTTAATTATACTTTGTTTATTTTGCCAATAACTAAAATTCTCTTCAAATTAAAAGTGATCAGGTACCAGGTTGATATTACAGTACAACAGGGAAGGCACTTGCCTTGCATGCAATAAAGCTAGGTTCCATCCCCAGAACTCTTATTGGTCCACCAAATCCTGTCAGGAGTAACTGCTGAGCAGAGTCAGAAGTAACCCCTGAGCATTGTTGGGTGTAAACCCCACCCCCCAAAAATGAAAACAGAACAAAATTGTTATTAGTAAGTGGCGTCCACTCAGCAGAGAAATCTGTTTGGAGACCATGTTACATTTTACATTCTTGGGAGATTCAGCCTGGTGGTCCTCTGAGGCAAGCGAGCTTCTTGTTTAAGTGCTTGCTCCCTATTAAATATGCTTTCAACACAGGGGGAAAGGGGGCAAAATGTTGTTATAGTCATACTTCATCTTTGCCTGCATAATGCCATTATGCATCAAACATTTGGGGTATTTCACTGAAAGGAAATGATGGTATGGATGTGACTCAGCATAAACATTTGTCTTGCATGTCTTGCAAATGTCTTGTATTTGATTCCCCTCTCTGAGGAAAAAAAAAGTAAAATAGAGAAAGAGAGATAGTACACACATAGAATGAACATGAACTCTTTCCTATGCAATCAGCAGCCACAATTGTCCTTTCAAGATGAATGCTTAGTTTCTGTCTAGGTAAATTCTATGTTCTAGGTACAGCAAGAATGCGGAAGAGATTGAATCATGTCTTAAATGTTCACCTTATTTGGTCATCATGCTAAGATGGGCCAGACTCTACAGATTGGAATTTTGGGTCTCTTTAAAGACCAAATGAACAGTTGATTGCCCTAATCACAGTTTTATGTGTTATTTTTGTTTTGTGCGCTGTTTTTGGTTTAAGATTAAAGAATATTCCTAGCATTGTTCAGGGATTATTCCTGTCTCAGTGCTCAGGGATCACTCCTAGCGTTACTAAAAATTACAGGAGGTGTGGGGATTCAATGCCTGCCACATGTTATCATGTGGTCACCCATATTCTCTCTTTAGCTCCCCAAATCACTGTTTAATCAAATGAAATTCTCCACTTAAATATTTAACTATGAAACCACTGGCCACTCCATGGTTTCATAGTTGCAATAGTAAATCATTGTTTCAAGAATTTAAGCACATTTATGTTTATAGTGAGATAATGGAGAGCCATAATCAATGTCAAAAAAAGAGAAAAGTATGTAAGTTGTCAAAATCTGCTGCTTCTTTATCTTCGTTTTATGGCCTCTTGTGAAATCAATTTATTGTTCATCATAATGAAAGGCTCTTATAATTTTGTTGACAGCAATTAGAATCCCAATTTTTAAAGTTGACGTTATGAAATAAATCTGATACTCTGCTCTACTCCTTCCAACAGTAAAACGGAAGTATACTAAAATAGTTTTATTAGATAAAACATAATAATATATGTAATGTTTTTAAAGCCTTTGCTTTGTACCTAGGAAATATTTAATAAATATTATCCATAAGAGCAACAATACCCATGGCATTTTAATATTCCTAGTTTATCATATAATTCATAACTGTTCAAAACATCTATTTCCACTGTTTTTTGCTGGATGATTTTTTATTCCCCAACATGACACCTAGAATATAAAAATGACTTGATTACTAAATATGGAAGTAGATGAATGAAGAATTTAATTACATATAAAGTAAAGATAGAACTTGTTGTATTTTCTTTATTTCTTTTTTTGGGGGGGTGGGGGGTCACACTCAGCAGTGCTCAAGGTTTTCCTCTTGGTTCTGCACTCAGAAATTGCTCTGACAGGCCTGGGACCATATGGGGTGCTGGGAATCGAGCCAGGGTCTGGCCTGTGTTGGCTGCATGCAAGAAAAATGCCCTACCACTGTGCTATCGCTCGAGCCTCATAACTTGTTATATTTTACTTTGAATTCTCACTGCCTATTGAATGGATTTATGGAAAGGTTTAGCCAGAATTCCCACCCTCCCCCCACCCAACAGCTCTGCCCAGAGACTTAGGTTCCCTTCAGAACTGCAGTTCACCATGCAGCTTTTTCAGGGAACTTGGAAGTAGTCTATACGGTGCTATAAATTATAAATATGGACTATTTGGATCTTGCTGAACAACAAATCAAGTCAGGAAAACAGAAAGAAGACTTGGTTATCATTGCACTTCAGTTGTTAGAATTTAATGCCACTTGGCTACTTGCGAATTTAGGGTGTTTTGTTACTCTTGAGAGACCCAGTTTGGGTGAGAGTGACAAAGATCTCACAGGGAAGCCAATTCAACTTCTCCTCTATCTCTGGCCCCTTCTGCAATACCAAAGAGCAAAGATAAATTGCACAAGATTTTGGAAACAGGTCTTCCCTATCATCTTCCCTCTGCCCAGGTTCTGGGCCTGTGACTCAGGATAAGGTCAACCTCTCCATAAAGGTCACATTAATCTTGACAACAGAATGAGAAAAATCATTTTAATGGGTCAGCATTAAAATTAGTATCTCTGAATGTGTGTCATCTACAAAACAGTCAAAACATTCCTATTGTCAATCAGTTTGAGATTAGAAAATCAAAATTTAATCCAGACCAGTGAGTATATTAAAAGTAAACAAGCAAAGAGAAAAGGAATTATTACTTGCGCCTATTAAAATTTTAGAAATGCCATAATAGCATCTGAGCTGTAGTCTATTCTGTTGTTGTTAATTGTTGCCATTATTTGAGGACCACACCCCTCATTGTTTGAGGGTCACTTCTGGCTCTACACTCAGGAATCTTACCTGGTGGTTCTCAAGAAACCATATAAGGTGCCAGGGCTCAAACCCGAGTTGGCTGTATGCAAGACAAGTGTCTTACCCTCTTCCCATCTCTCTGGCCCCAATCTTTTCTTTTAAATGCCAGTTCTTGTTTCCTATACAGATATCCCAGGCAGCGTAGTTAACTGGGTCTGAGTAAGGCTTTCCACTTTGACAGCTGCAGTCTTCAAGCCCCCCCCCCCAAGATTCCTACATTCAAAAAAGCATAACTCACCCAAAGTTCTCAGACCTTATTACAGAGCCTTTGCTTCAATCTGTATGATCTAGCTTTAGAGCAGATTCTATGTTGGTCAATCTAATAAGTTTGCAAAGATATTTGATTATTGTAATATGGATACTGGAAGTAGGTTTATAAAACTAAACAGTAACAAGTGATCATTGAGCACAGAGTCATTAGTAAGTCCTGAGTACCGCTGGATATGCCACCCCCTACAAAATAAAACCAGTAACCCCAGTGGTGTTAGAGACCACATACATGAAGTATGTAATAATACTGTCTAAAAGGGTTCCTCAAATCAGTCTGTGGGGACAGCCTTAGAAAATCAGTGCTTGCATGAAAAGAGATCTTTCTGTGTGTTTGGAAACATATTAAAGAGAAAAGAACTGGTGATTACCCTTGTGTTGTCAGCATTTCTCCTAGTGACCAGCAGTGTAGACTGCTTTCTGTTGAGGAACAGCTGGAAGATAAATAGTATTTACAGTTGTCAATATGGTGCTACAAATATGTACACCCAGGAAAATCCCAAGCTTCCAGAAATCCCTGTTTACACTGCAGGCACCAACACTTCATGTTTGCTAATTAATAGATTAATGGGCATCTTCATTCTTTGGGGTAGAGAGTGGATTTCATGACCACTAGCATGAGCAAAGCAAACATAAGAGAAGTAACCATGGCAGGTTGGCAGGATGCAATTCAGCCTTTCATCACATTCAGATATGAAGAATGAAAGGAGATGCACTTCTCAACTTACTGCCTATGTGATTGCAAGGATATCAGAGAGACGCTAGATTGTTCTTTTTAAGTAAGAATGAGGAAGTCACACCCAAGTGTTAAAAAACCCTGGAGATTCTCTTACATGGCAGGACAACCATCAAAGCCCCACCTGGAGCCCAACCATTGCTTAGCAAGATTATTAATAGCCCTGATCCTTTTGTTCCTTAAAATGTTGAAAACAATTCAACCACAGGCTCCCTGAACTTCATCAGAAACTGATCCTTAGAGAAAGAGCCAGGAATAAGCCCTGAGCATCACAAAGGAAGGAAGGAAGGAAGGAAGGAAGGAAGGAAGGAAGGAAGGAAGGAAGGAAGGAAGGAAGGAAGGAAGGAAGGAAGGAAGGAAGGAAGGAAGGAAGGAAGGAAGGAAGGAAGGAAGGAAGGAAGGAAGGAAGGAAGGAAGGAAGGAAGGAAGGAAGGAAGGAAGGAAGGAAGGAAGGAAGGAAGGAAGAAAAAGAAGAAAAGCATACTAGAGATCAAATCTATATTAGTTGCATGCAAGGCATACTTTTCCACTGTGTTCCAACCGGGGTTCTTCTTATAGTGACAGAAGAAATTCAGAGATTGCAACTAATACTAATAATAACTTAACCCACCCACATATAAACTGGTATTTTATTTGCTGGGTATGCCCTCACCTCCTCCAATCTGAGAGAGGAATCAAAGCCTTCAGTCTAGAAGTTACTAGTGTGACATGTGGGGTTTTTACTATCAACAGCTCAGCCACCAAACCAGCCACAAGCAGCCTGTTGGCAAGGTCAAATGATGAGTTGGGAATGCCATCTAGTTCAGCCTTTCTGGAAAATAATATGGAGATTATCCAAAAAAAATGGAAATTAAGCTTCCGTATGATCTAGCAATACAACAAATAGGGATATAACCCAAGAACACAAAAACATAATACAAAAATCCCTTCTGCACACCTATGTTCATTGCTGCTCTATTTACAATAACTAGAATCTGGAAACAACCCAGATGCTCAACACTAGGTGTGTGACTAAAGAAACTGTGGTACATAGACACAATGGAATACTATGCAGCTATTCAGAAAATGAAGTCATGAAATTTTTCTATACATAGATGGACATGGAAACTATGATGCTGAGTGAAATAAGTCAGAGGGAGAGAGAAAAAGACACAGAATAATCTCACTCATTTGTGGGATTTAAGAAAAATAACAGATAGTATGGTAATAATACCCAAAGACAATAGAGATGAGGTTTGAAAGGACCAGCCCATGATATGAAGCTTACCACAAGATTGGTGAGTGCAGTTAGAGAAATAACTACATCAACAACTACCATGATAATAGTATGAGAGAGAGAGAGAGAGAGAGAGAGGGAGGGAGAGAGAGACATATAATGCCTGTCTTGAAGACAGGCAGGGGTTAGGGGAGGAGGGAGATGGTGGGCATTGCTGGTGGGAAGGTTGCACTAGTGAAGAGGGGGGTGTACATTTTTATATCTGGAGCCCAACTACAAACATGTAATCGTGGTGCTTAAATAAGTAGTTTAATTAAAAAAGGAAAAAAAAAAAGATGAGTCTTATTTACCGCCATCAGGGAGACCCAGGTCACTTTAGTCAGTGGAGAGCTCAGAGTCAGTTATCCCATGAAGATTTTCCGCTGCCTTTAGACTAAGGCAAAAAGTGCCTGGGAGTGAGGGTTCCAAGGTTTCCCTCTGCTTTGTCCTGGTTGGGCTTCCCACATGCACCCATATCACTAAGGAGTAGTTACTGCCCCTCGTCTCACCCAAAGCATCTCTTCCTCACTCCCTCTGAAAGTTCCAGGGGCATTTTTGGTCAATGCCAAGTAGAAGCATGAGCAGGAAGTCCTCCATTTAGAACCAGGACTCTAGGAAAGCTGCAGCAGAAAATACAGAACACAACTAGGCATTTTTTTTGTTAACCTAAAATGTGCTTTTGATGCATGGTGGGCTGATATTGTAACCAAGCATTCGCTGTGAGTGAACAGGACAGAAGGGCCTTTATCTTAGCAGGGAACATCATGCGTGCCATTTGCAATCGCGCTCTGAAAGCCAGCTATGATAGATATGCTCAGGAGACGTAAGTGGCTTTTTGAAATTGCCCTAAAATCGTTTATGCTTCACTAAGAAGGAGGCATCGATGTTGGTAAATTGTCAGCTTCGTGATCTGCGCTCATATTTCCTGAGAGTTAATTTTTTTTCCATTAAAGGTATAGATCACCTTGGCTATAAATGCCAGTTTGCAGGTTTCAATCAAGAGTGCCATATTAGAATGTCAGGAGACTGGTGGGAAGGGGTGGGACCAATCTCTCTTGTCTCTCATCACTGTTATTGTTACACAAATGAGTGTCATTGCCACTTGAGCTGATTGTCTGTTATATATAAAGAGGTTTGGGCAGAGGACTGGCTGGCTTGCTTTAGAATCCTGAGCTGGCAACATTGAGCAAAACTATAGTAGCATCCTGGATATATATATATATATATATATATATATATATATATATATATATAATTTCACTGTCAAACGTTCATTTGATATATCCAGATTGGGAGCATTTTCCTAGCTGAATATTCAAATTTAAGATCCTAGTGGGGACAACTGCCTTTGACTGGTCACTGTAGCATGTTTAAATTTATTTTTTATGAACACCTAAAATAAAAATGGCTAGGGCCGAAGTGGTAGCACAGCCGTACGTCATTTGCCTTGCACGTGGCTGACCTAGGATAGACACAGGTTCGATCCCCGGCATTCCATATGGTCCCCCGAGCCAGGAGCTATTTCTGAACACAGAGCCAGGAGTAACCCCTGAGCACCGCTGGATGTGGCCCATAAAACCAAAAATTTAAAAAATGAAAATGGCTGATATGATTGGTTTTAAACCAAGAATACTGTTGATTCTGTGGTTACCTTTCCACTAATTTACTTTTTTGAAAACTGAGAGGAACTATGTGGTCAGTATTAACAGATTTTTATTGTTGTGCATCATTTTCAAGGCAGCAACATGGGCCCAGTGTTAAGAAGAAGGGTCTTTAAACTTGAATGCCTTTATTTATTTTTAAGCCATACCCAGCAGTTTTCAGGGACAATGCCTGGTGGTGCTCAGGGAATCATACACAGTTTTCCAGATCAAATAAGTTGACCACATACAAGGCAATTTCCTTTTTCCTCCAGAGTCAATCTTGAACAGCCTTTGCTCACCCTCTTCCTGTGCTCCTGAAGTGGCTTCAAACTGTTATAATCCCTGATGTTTCTGTGTTCTTGTCACCAAGGCCCACCACTGAGTAGGACACAGGGAGTCACTTTCATCTTATCAAAGAGCACAGGAGTGGTAGCACAGTGGTAGGGCATTTGCCTTACATGTAGCTGACCCAGGATGGATGGCGGTTCTGTCCCAGGCATCCAATATGGTCCCTGAGCCAGGAGCAATTTCTGAGCACAGAGCCAGGAGTAACCCCTGAGAGCCTCAGGGTGTGGCTCAAAAAAAACACAAACCAAAACAACAACAACAAAAAGGAGTACAGGATTGGCATGTCAGAAGGGTTGTCTTCATGCCTTTGGGCTACTTCAGGGCCAGGCAGTCTTTTCTTATTCCTCAAAAGAACATTACCAGGCCCACAATTTGTCAACAACAGCCTCTATGCACTGCTTGGGAATGTGAAGGGGCCCACATAAACAATGGATCTGCACCTGAGGACATTGACTTTGGGTCACTCTTGGCAGACTTTCACTGTGTTTCTTCCCAAGATAGATAGTTTTTACCATTTTCACTTCTTTCCTCTTGACTGTGATCAGCACAAAGAAAACTCACCCTGGGTAACTTTTTAAAAATAGGCCTTTGAAATCAAACGGAAATGCCTTTGAATCCTTTCTTGTAACCTTTCTCAGGGGAATGGCTGTGTGTGTGTGTGTGTGTGTGTGTGTGTGTGTGTGAAGAACTGGGGCTTCTAGGAGTAGTTGTACCTGCATGTGTATGCCATACACCCATGTTCACACATACAGTTCACATGAACATGCATCATGAATGAATAACTCACACCACACATATGCACAGAAAAACACAAAACACTTGTCACACATCCATACAGGCATATAGACATTTATCTATATAAGTTCACACCACACATCACAGACAGGCAAACAACCTATACATGCATGAAACACACTTGACTAAACACAATGCAGCAGGTGCTTCAGTAGAAGAGACTCTGCAGGGGACTGGTGGCCACATTTGCTGTGGGCAAATTCGAGGACAGGTTCGTGTACAGAGCAGACAAGCAGACAAGTACTCAGTGGAACCTGGAGCATGGCCATCAAATGACCAGTGTGCCTTTGATGCTGTGTGTAAGGGTCAGTCACTGTCCTTTGTTCAGTTCCTTGGGCCCCACATAGACAGAATTTTTCAGTCACCATGGATTTCCATGCCCATTTGTGTCCAAGGCCTTGGAGAAACCAGATGTAGCTGCCTATATAGACAGATGCTTTCCCTGCCCTGCCGAATATGTGGTTCTGTTTCCTCTACGCATGTCCTATGGGGAAGGTGCTTGACTGTGTAATTGCTCAGAGCATTAAAAATTTATGTTGGCCAACTTATCAAGCAGACATTTATTTTTCAGCAGTGAGATGAATGGGGCTTTCGAAAAGGAAGGGGCAGAGAGAGAAACATGGGATTTAATCAGTAAATATCTACGAGTGATCTTCCTTCTGCCAAAAGGGTTTATTGCAAATACTTAATAACCAGTAAGGCCTGGGGACCAGCCAATCATTCCATCATCAGCCATTGCTGGACCAGAGTCATGCAACACACACACACACACACACACACACACACACACACACACACACACATTCAGAGTGGCTGTATTTCATGTAGTCTTAGGGCACTTCAGGAGAAATTGGAGATGCAGACAGTTTGAAACATTGGGGAGGGGGCAAGCATGCATAACCACTTGCGTGAGTTCTTTGTAGTATTTCCACAACTTCCTGCTGTTCCTATGCATGTAGATAATTATGAGCCATCAACATCCTCTTCTGGATCAGCACTTCCGATGCAAATCTCTGCAGAGGTTCCGAATTCCTCCAACTTCCAGAGCCTTCTTGTGGGACTTCCTGGTATTTGAACTCAGTTTCCTAGGCTAAGTGAAGGAAAGGTCTTAGCACATGGAGAAAAGAGCCTAGAGTACAACTAGTATTTCTGGACCTTCGTTTACTTTGGGGTAAAATGGGGTGTCCAAGTGAACCCTCTAAACTTGGGTTAGTAGTAGGAAGCAAAAGGAAAAGGAGGGTTTGGGTGGAGGTCAGGGAAAAATCAGCAGGGAAGGACTTGGAGACAGTGGCCCACATGGATTATGGTGAAGCGGTGAGGGATATAGGAATGTTTGGAAGTGATTTCCTCTGGAAACTCTGAGTTTATGTGTACACTGAGCCCAGAGCTAAGGCTGAATAATTTGTATTAATTCGTCTAATACAAATATATATGGCCACATGGCCCAGTCTGGCTGCTCCTGTGCATTTTGTCTAGAAGACCCCCTTCATGATAGGCAGAAAATCGCCTCATAGAAGGGTATTGAGAACTGGAGCTTTAGGAGGGTTGATAGTGGGGAAAATGGGGGACAGTGTGGGAGTACTGAGGCTCCCTCCCACAGATGCCTCCCTCCTACGGTTCACAGGTAGCAAGAGCTCAGGTTCTCCTACCTAGGTCTTTTAGCACAATCCCTGCACACTCAATACTCCAGATGAAGTAGACCATTCTGTATTCTTGACTTCCCTCACCCCCAGACCCCAGATTAGGGATTGTGTATCAAGTCCTATAGCTACTCAGGAGGGGCTCAGACACCCCAGCACTGTGACCCCCTGACTCTTGTTTAGAGGGCTTCTCTATGAGTCATTGGAAGAAGCATTTAGTTAAAAAGATCATGGAGTCACCCCAAATATGCCCAACTACTCAGTCTTTTCTTGGCTCTGCCATTCCATGCTCCTGAGACTCTTGAAACAGTTCTTGGGGTGAAGGATTTCACTTTACCCGAGCTTCCACACCACCTGCTTCAAACTTGCTATGATAGAGAGTCTGTGAATCCATCAGAGCCTCCAGTTGGAATGTCATATCAGGTATGTTGGGAGCTTCAGAGGTAGTGGGAGAGACAGGCTTATCTACCATGAGCCTTTCGGGTCAGGTCAATCCCCAAGATTAGTAGCTAAGTGACAGAAATAAAAACAGAGTAGGCCAGGCCAGGCCAGGTCTCCAGATAGCCAGGGATGCCGGAAGTGCCATATCTTCCCTGCAATGTTTCCTAGGCCTGGCTGTGATGTCTTCAAATTTCTGAAGAGCGAAGGTGCAGAAATAGATAGAAACTAGCTCCCTTGCTTCTTGAAGAAGAAGAAGGATAGAAAGAAGCAAGTCTCAGACTGGCTGGACTTCTAATCATACTAGAATTCTGAGTTGTTTAAAGGTTCGGCTTAGCTTTCAGGACAGAAAAATGGTACTGAGAATCTTCCCGCCCCATGGTTGCTGCAGGTGATAAAAAAAAAAGCAGCCCAGTCCTGAGGTGGCTGAGCACTGATGTTTCTAGTCCCTGGCTGGAACTAGGGAGGTGGCTGCTTATCACCAGAGTTTTAGGCACTGCTGGTGTGTACTGGGATTTTCAAGGCAGAGCATGACATAGTTCTAGTGGCATCCATTACCCTCATATCAGTGCCCTGTGTAATTTTAGAAGTGAATATGCTGCATCATGCATATAGCGCCATGTTTCAAGAGATTGGCTATACATGGGGCCACAAGTTCAAGTGTGTGACACATGCCACAATGGCTAACCTTGGAAATACCATCAGGAGTAATCCCAGAGAAACAATATGGAGGTATTCTCACCCCCAAAATGATAGGCTTGTTGCTGAGTCCCAGATTTATTAAAGTGTGGCTTTCTAGACAGCAGGTATTTGACCCTGTGGAACAATTACTTGAATACACAAGGCATTCAGGAGCAAGTTTGATGGCTGTGGATGTTTTGGGGAAAGCTAGTGCTGCATGGTAGGTAGGGAACTTCAGGAAGGAAGTTCCCCTGCTTGGTGGAGATGGTGATGACCTGAGTGGGAGGCCAGGCAGGCGTGGTAATCTAGGGGAAGAATGGGCTGAGCACCAGGGATAGACAACAAGACAAACAGAGATCTGTAGGACAGAGACTTTAACTATGTCCTTTGAATTGGAACCCCTGAAATATTATGAAAGGTGAAACACAAAGGCAGTACATGCAGTCAGGGATAAGAAACCATCTAGGAATTGAAGAGTCTACTCCTTCCTTCAAAGCACTGGGAAATCACTTGAGGAGTTCCCACAGAGAAGTGATGCCATCTGAGTCATATCTGTGTTTTGGAGATAAGGGCCAGGAATAATGGCAGCTGGGGAGACAAGCCAGGGCCTGATATATCGATAATTCTCAATAATCCACAGATAGATGGAAAGATGATTGATAGAAATACGAGAGGTCAATCTCTATGGATATTTAAGGATATGCTGTATCTCTTCATACATATGTATATTAGATGAATTTATACAAATTCAAATTATGTAAGGATTTTTGTGCTATTTTTAGGGATGTTATGAAATATACCTAATAGACATTATACACACTGTTAAAAGAGGAACAAAATACTTAAAATAATTTATTGCTCTAAAAGAAAGAGATTTCTCACCAGCACCTTACTATATAAAGCACGGTTAATAATTTAGTGAGTGTAGTAAAATTGAATATGCTTCATTATGCTTTAAAAATTGGTTTAACACCTTCTCATACCAACTTCAGCGATCTGGCTCTAAAATCAGTTTATTTTCAGATTGCTTTGAATAATTGTCACAACTGGGAAAGTACCCTGTGAAAGAACAGTGTTAAATAGAAAAGAGAGACACATGGTAAGGCAAAGCATTGCAAGTCATAGTCAGAGAGAGACTCATTTCTATGTCTTCCCAAAGACATAGGCCCTTGTTCTTGTTTGAGTGGACTTCATTAGATCTCATTGTACCAGACTCTTTTAGGTCCTCTTTTGACTGGTGACAAAATAAGAGAAGGGTTCACGGTCTCAATGTTTATTTGTACCAGAGATAACAATATTTTCATTAGTCCAAACATCCATTTGCTCATGTAAAGGATTCATTTATTCTAGTTGGGCCAGTGCTCTGTAAGTAGAACATGTGGTTGTCTATGACACAATTGAGTGTGTTTATTTTTGCTCCAAATATAAAAATCACAGAATGAAGATGACAGATTCCTAATCCAGGTGTTGAAAGCAAAAACAGGGGTACCTCTCATGGAATCATCTTGAGCCATCCTCCCCACATCTTTCATCTAGTCTTGGGCCAGTCTTAGGGCTGGAAATAAAATCATGTGCAATAATACTAGATTCTCAGGCAATAGCCATCTGTGCATCTTCCTTATCTGCTTTTCTGACATCAGCTGTTGTAGGATTTCTAATTAGATCAAACCTCCAAATCTTCTTGGATGAGATCTATAGATTCACCAGAGGACTGAGGGGTGGAATATGTTTCCCTCTTACATTCAAGCTTTTGCTTATGGGTTGTCCATTGTGTTCGTAGAATTGATGGCAAACTTCTGACGCTTAAGACAGGCAATATGGTGTGGCTGAAGAGCTGACTGAAAAATTGGACAACATCCAGGCTTTCTTTCCCATTCTGTACCTTGACAAGTCAGAAGGCAGTTAAGTGCCAGTGTGTGTTTTGCATTGCATAGACCCTTGTTGCCAAGAAATAAGACTACCCGCTGCAAACTAGGCAGGATCTGGGCCAGCAGCCATGGGAAGCTGGTCTTGCCAGGATCCCTCAATGAGCCCTGCAGGGAGCCCATTCAATCTCCCTGGCCTCTCTTGGAAAAACCCAGCCCAGTTAAACTCTGGCTTGCAGTAATAAAAAAGACTGAGCCAGAGAAAATGCCAGCTACGAGGCCAGAACAATTGTACAGCTGGTAGGGCGTTTTGCCTTGCATGCAGCCAACCTGGATTTGATTCCTGTCCTCCCATATGGTTTCCTGAGTCCACCAGAAATGATCCTGAGCTCAGATCCAGGAGTAACCACTGAGCATCACCAGGTGTAGTTCAAAAGACAAAAAAAAAAAAATATATATTTGAAATAATTCAAGCAAGAAGACAGTGGAATGACATATTTAAACGACTGAATGAAAGAAATTTCCAACCCAGGGTCCAATACCCAGCAAAACTATCATTCATATGGGAGGGCAGACTAAAAACATTCTCAAACATGAATGAACTTGAACTATTTGTGCAAACTAAACCGATCCTAAGCGATTTATTCAGAGAAGAATTACACAATCCAAACCCCCGATTGTAACAACAACCACTCCACACAATACAACTGCACAACAGTCCTCTCTATCAATAATTTCCCTAAATGTTAACGGACTAAACTCTCCAATTAAAAGACACATAGTAGAGAACTGGGTTAGGAAAAATAAACCGGACTTCTGCTGTCTGCAAGAAACACACCTACAGCTACAGGATAAGCACAGGCTTAGAATAAAAGGATGGAAAGTAATTATTCAGGCCAATGGAAAACAAAAAAGAGCAGGGACAGCCATTCTTATATCAGACCAAATTGTATTCAACCTCAAGAAAGTGATCAGAGACAAAGAGGGTCACTACTTACTGGTCAGGGGAACATTAGACCAAGAAACACTAACCCTGGTCAATATCTATGCACCTAATGTAGAGTCACCAAAATATGTGAGGCAACTACTGGCAAACCTTGAGAAACACATGAAGGGAATTGTGATAATAGTAGGGGACCTCAATACTCCACTATCACCACTGGACAGATCCTCCAAGCAGAAAAATAGCAAAGAAATAAGAGCTCTAAATGAAAAATTAGAAGATTTAGGGCTAATAGACTTATATAGAGCCCTCCATCCCCAAAAAGCAGAATACACATTCTTCTCAAACCCACATGGAACCTTCTCCAGAATAGACCATGTCTTAGGATACAAAACCAACCTAGGTAAGATCACAAAGGTAAGGATCATTAGAAGTACCATTTCAGATCACTATGCAACAGAGCTTAAAATTGATGTCAAGAAGAAGCAATGGAGGAAAACTAATACCTGGAGACTAAACAACATGCTGCTTAACAACAGCTGGATCAAAGAACAACTCAAGGAAGAAATAAAAAGATTCCTTGAAACAAATGACAATGAAGAGACAACATGTCAAAATCTATGGGACACAGCAAAAGCAGTAATTAGGGGGAAACTCATAGCAATACAGGCCTACGTCAAGAAACAGGAAAACAACAAAACTAACAGTTTAAAAGATCACCTCAAAGAATTGGAACAACAGCAACAGAGAAATCCAACCACAACCAGAAGGCAAGAAATAATAAAAATCAGAGCAGAAATAAACAACATCGAAACTAAGAAAACAATACAAAAAATCAATGAGACCAGGAGTTGGTTTTTCGAAAAAGTAAACAAGATAGACAAACCATTGGCAAGACTCACCAAAAAAAAGAGGGAAAACACCCAAATCACTAGGATCACAAATGAAAGGGGAGAGATTACAACAGAACCCCAAGAAATACAACATATCATGAGATCATATTATGAACAACTATACTCAAGTAGGCTAGAGAACCCAGTAGAAATCGACAGATTCTTGGACAAACACCCTCCTCCAAGACTGGAAAAGGAAGATCTAGAAAGTCTAAACAGACCAATCACTTCAGAGGAAATTGAAGAGGTAATTAAAAAACTCCCTAAGAACAAATGCCCAGGCCCAGATGGATTTACAGGTGAATTCTATCAAACATTTAAAGAAGACCTATTACCACTGTTCCAAAGGCTTTTCCAAACCATAGAAAAAACAGGAATCCTCCCCAACTCCTTCTATGAGGCTAATATCACACTCATTCCCAAAGAAGGCAAAGACACCACCAAAAAAGAAAACTACAGACCAATCTCACTAATGAACATAGATGCAAAGATACTCAACAAAATCTTAGCAAACCGAATCCAACACTTCATCAAAAAGATCATACATCACGACCAAGTGGGTTTCATACCAGGAATGCAAGGTTGGTTCAACATACGCAAATCAATAAACATGATACATCACATCAACAACATGAAAGACAAAAACCACATGATCATATCAATCGATGCCGAGAAGGCATTTGACAAAATCCAACATCCTTTCATGTTAAAGACACTCAGCAAAATAGGGTTAGAAGGAACCTTCCTCAAGATAGTTACAGCTATTTATGAAAAGCCTACAGCCAACATTATACTTAATGGCGAGAAACTAGAAGCATTCCCACTAAGGTCAGGAACTAGGCAAGGCTGTCCACTCTCTCCACTCTTATTCAATATAACCTTAGAAGTCCTAGCAATAGCAATCCGACAAGAGAAGGGAATCAAAGGAATTCAAGTAGGGAAAGATGAACACAAGCTAGCTCTATTTGCCGACGATATGATGATATACCTCAAAAACCCTAAAGAGTCCACAGTAAAACTCCTAGAAACAATCAACCAATATAGCAAAGTGGCTGGATACAAAGTCAATACAGAAAAGACAGTAGCGTTTCTATATACAAACAATGAAGTTGAGGAGAGAGAGATTAAAAATACAATCCCATTTAAGATAGTATCAAAAAATATCAAGTATCTAGGAATAAACCTTACAAGAGAAGTGAAAGACCTATACCAGGGAAACTTCGAAACACTTCAGAAAGAAATTGAAGAAGATCTAAAGAAATGGAAGAACATCCCATGCTCATGGATAGGTAGAATTAACATAGTCAAAATGACTATCTTACCCAAACTTCTATATAGATTTAATGCAATCCCTATCCAAATCCAGACACAATTCTTTAAAGAAATAGAACAATCAATCACAAAATTCATCTGGAACCACAAAAGACCCAGGATAGCCAAACACATACTGAAAAGCAAGAAGCTGGGAGGCATCTCCTTACCTAACTTGAAACTATACTATAAAGCCATAGTAATTAAAACAGCATGGTACTGGAACAGAGACAGGAACTCAGACCAGTGGATCAGAACAGAATTCCCAGACATAAACCCCCAGATATACAGCCAAATAATATTTGATAAAAGAGGCAAGAATCTGAAATGGAACAAAGAAAGCCTATTCAACAAATGGTGTTGGTACAACTGGAAAACCACATGTACGAAAGTGAAAATCGACCCATATCTCACTCCTTATACAAAAGTCAACTCAAAATGGATCAAAGACCTTGAAATCAGACCTGAATCTATAAAGTTTATCGAGAATAAAATAGGCAGAACACTCGAAGACCTATATATCAAAAAGGTCTTTGAGAACGGAGCACCAATGGCAAGAACGTTAGCATCAAATATAAACAAATGGGACTACATCAAACTAAAAAGCTTCTGCATGGCAAAAGAAACCCTACTTAACGCAAGAAGACAGCTAACAGAATGGGAAAAAATCTTTTCACTTGACATATCAGATAAAGGGCTGATATCTAGAACATACAAAGCACTCAGAAAGCTGAGCCCCTCAAAACCAAATAAAGCCATAGAAAAATGGGGAGATGAAATGAATAGACACTTCTCTGAGGAAGACAGAAGGATGGCCAACAAACACATGAAAACATGCTCACCTTCACTCATCATCAGGGAGATCCAAATCAAGACAACAATGAGATACCACCTTACACCAGTGAGGTTGGCTCACATCAAAAATAATGGAAAAAACCTTTGTTGGCGAGGATGCGGTATGAAAGGAACTCTCATCCACTGCTGGTGGGAATGCCCCCTAGTCCAACATCTATGGAGAAAAGTCTGGAGAGTGCTCAAAGAACTCAGAATTGAACTGCCATTTGACCCAGCAATTGCTCTACTAGGCATATACCCACAAGATGGAAGGACATTCATTCCAAAATATATATGCACCCCACTATTTATTGCAGCACTCAGTATAATAGCCAAATCTTGGAACCAACCTCGATGTCCAACAACAGATGAATGGATCATTAAGATGTGGTACATATACACAATGGAATATTACATGGCAGTCAGAAACGATACAATCACAGACTTTGCAGCAACATGGATGGACCTAGATCATGTTATGTTAAATGAAGTAAGTCAGAAGACAAAAGATAAACACAGAATGGTAGCACTATTCTGAAACACCTAGAACACATAGTTTATACATAACTAAATCCTAACAATCAAATAACAGGGTAGAAACTCCGAACACTGTAATAGTCAACATAGACGTGGGAGCAGTGTCCAAAATACATGAAAAAGGAACAACGCAAACTCTTGACTACACATTATACCACAAAGAAAACAGCAACAACAGAAACGGCAGCATAGAGAGAACAGGTATGTAATCAGACTTCTACAACAAAGGTCCACAATAATCCCTTAGAGTTCATATACAGGAACACAAGTATAGAACACCAAGGGAAATCACGGACTACAATGGCAACATACAATAACACTACCTTTTAATGCCTTTATCTTACTATACTTTAAATAACCTCTCAGCTTTTCTGCCCACAGGTGCCCTTGGATACAAAGGGCGGACAAACTAAGGTGGCAACTCGGGATACCACACGGGATACCATACCTTGCTTGCACTACGAGATGGCCACAAGAAAACTCTTTAACATACACTTTATCTCTAGGTAATACCTTCATTTAGGAATTGAAGCACGTGACCAGTCAGACCACTGAAGCAGTACCTGAGACGTACAGACTTAAACTACAGGCTCTATTCTTCGAACACATTCAATCAAACCAGCATTCCCTTGCTATTCTCTCCCCTCTTCTCACTACTTTTTTTTTCTTCTTTTTCTTCTTTTATTCTGCTCATTACTTTTCTCCCTTTCTATCCCCCTTGTCTCTCTAAGGTATTTTCTCTTTTCTCTCCCTTCAAACCCTTCCCATACACCTTCCCCTTTCCCCCCTCTGGAAATCCAACTATCCCCTCACCCCTCAATCCCATCCAGATCTCCCAACATATTAAAACTCTTCACCCCCAGTCCTTATTCTATTAGGCATCAAGATCGACCTCCTACCCAACGAACCAGTACCCAGCACCCAGGCGAGAGGACACCCAGATAAACCCACACCTCGTCTCCTGAAAGAAAAGACAGCCAACTCCCCCATGGACTCATGCTGCGAGGCTCTCCCGACCAACTCCCCCTAACGCGGACTGCTCCTTGAAACCGGGCCTAGATCCAAAAGTATCCCCAATGCAAGAACTCTTCCAAGACCTCCCTGCCGCAAATATTTACCAATCTGAAGAAGGTCAGGGGGTGGGATAGGAAGATGCTTGGGAACCCACACACCACAAGAAAAACCCAAAAGACAATGGGAAAAACTGTACTTCCAACATAGGCATAAGACCTGTAATACACCACCTCTTTACCTGCCCTCCCCCAAATGTAAGGTAGTCTGTTGCACCACTTTGGTCCCATAAAAATTTCGCTAACTCATTTTATTTCTTTTCTTTTTTTTCTTTCTTTTTTTTTAAATTTATTTATTTATCTTTTTTTAAATGTATGTCCTTCATATATATTTGTGAGCACATACAGTTTCAATCCCCCCCCCTTTTTTTTTTTCTTTTTTTCTTCGTTTTTTGGTATGTGACCTGTGACTGTTATCCCATCAGTCCACCTGCGAATACACAAACATTATAATGTAGCACCACTTCCCCCTACAAAGGCACACTAAGTAAAGGGGAAATTTTACATTTAAAAAATAAAAGAGAGCTCTTATCTACTAGAGATAGGAACTCATAGTTGTTTAAAATATAGGGATATCTCCTGCCTTGAAAATATGTCATGTGGAATCAAATTAGACCTCAGGTGATTAGATACCATTCATCCAGCCTTGAACCCTGGATCACCGACATAGAAACTTCACAGCTCTTCACAACAGCTGCAGGACACAAACTCCATCCAGGACGGCCTTAAAACGACGAGACCAACAACAAGGCCCAGCTCTAACATGATATCCTGACAACGGGGAAAATGCGATCATCTTGACCTTAGAGCAGATTAGCCTACCTTACCAACTAACGACAAGACAAAACCAGAAGTCTTGGCTCCCTTTGGTAGGACAAAAACCCAAGATCGGGATTTACAGATGACTGGCTGCTTGATCCACGACCAGACTGTATACATCTTGGGACCAATAAATAAACCCTAGTTTAGGGTTTGAACTATGACCTGCACAAGAATCATGATACCCAGCCCCAAAGATCCGGCAGAGACAATTGTAACGGAATGGGGCTTTTGGGAGCACAAAGAAAGACGCTATCCTAGGTGCCACCCTAGGCTCAGTGCAAAGACCAAGATCATCAACCACAGAAGATAGATTAAAATGACACTGAGGTAACAGAACCTCTAGAACCACAAAGACTGACTTCATCATAAGTCCCACCTCAGGATCTGTACAGATACTGAGACCTCTAAACACAGGGCAGAAGTCTTCCACACACCAAAGGGAAAAAAAAAAAAAAAAAAAAAAACACCACCGGGAAAATAAAGGATCCTGAGCAATGTCTAGAGTTGATCCCATGACAGTATGCTCCAAGGACGGAGAAATCCCATATCTCTTAGGCCAAGTGAATTCTTTTTCGAATGACCCCAATATTTACTGTGCCAGTGCAGGAGGGAAAAAACAAAAATACAAAAAGCACAAAACCTTGGTTATTTTTTTGATATAAACATATATATTACCTTCATTTATTATTGTTATTATTATTTTTGATTTACCAATCTATTTTGGTCGATTTCTCTGTTTGGGTGTGATTATTGAAAGTGTAATCCCCAATTATACTTATTTTTTTTTTCTCTTCCTCTCTTCTCTTTCGTTATGTGCTATGCCCATGTTTCTTAATTCAAGACCATGGCGTGATTTTTATTTGTCTGTTTTTGTTTTGTTTTTTTTCTACTAGGTTGTTTGTTTGTTTTGTCTGCTCTGTGTGGTGCTTATCGATATAGCTGGAGCCCTCACTGGATATTTGACACTTCTTTGGTACTAGTGGAGTGTTTCACCTACTTTTTCTCCATCTCCCAGATTGATGATGAGAGCTTTTAGAAGGACTCCGCCCATTTTCGGGGTATTAGACTCTTACCCCAATTTATTACTTTTCTCTCCTTCAAACAAAACCACGCAACTTGAACTAGCTAGTCCTGACTCCAATTAGAGGGGGAAATAAGGGAGGCATCAAGACCAAACAGGTGCAAGACTACTAAGTAGTGGGATAGATACAGAGGGGACCACATATTCTAGCCGCCCTGGGGTGAGGGAAAAGGAAAAGGGAGGTAGGATAGAAACGGAGGCGTAGGGAGGACAATTTGGCGATGGGAATCCCCCCTGATTTTATGTAAATATGTACCTAAAATATTATTGTCAACAATATGTAAGCCACTATGATCAAAATAAAAATTTATATTAAAAAAAAAAAAAAAAAAACATGATAGCTAATATATCCACCAATTTAAGATCTATATATATAAATATATATATATATATATATACAAACTTAGACTATAATTTTAGCATCAGAATTTCACTTTAATTGTAATTTCAGAGGTGAGGATAAAGCTTGATCTTTATAAGAAATAAATATTTAGTTTATTCAAGGCTTTATAGAGTAATATATATTTCAAATGAGAATAGAGGTCTTTAAATTTTTAATATGATTACCAAACATCATAAAAATCATAGAGATAAAGAGGCAAAAAAATGTGAACCAACAATTCTCCAGACAAACATAATTATTACAAGATTTTAAGATCCTAATGGTATGTGTATCTTTATGATTTGAAGGGTTTTTTTTTTAATCATTAATGCAATTTTTCATGGCATTAGGTGAAATTTACATAGGATATATGGTGAATTGATTTCTTAAGGCATAGTAAATTCAAAAATATAAATTAAGTCTCCAAACAACCAGTGTTATGCACAATTCAGTTCCTCATACTTGTGACAGGAGAGGTGCTATGTAATAGTTAATGGAACTTTCAGAGTTGATGCTTTATGAATCAATTTTTGTGAAATTAGCTTTTCTGGTACACTCACATGTGTAATAGCATCTTATTTTGGTCCCTAATTTATATAGTTTATATTGTCCAAAGTTGATTTAAAGAAGAACTTTAATAGCTGGTGACAAGATCTTTGAGAAAATTGTTAATTAACTCATTTTTTATTGTATGGAGCATATGGCCTAGGCTTAGAAGCATGAATAAGAATGTTGATGGAATTTGATCAAGCTAAAAATAACTGTCAAACTGATTTTGACCACAAAAGTTTTGATTCACTCATAATATTATTAAAAGGTAATTGTAAAAATAAGTGTATAAATAAATTACAGTAAATTCTTAAAAAAAAAAAAAAAAAAAATATATATATATATATATATATATATATATGTCATCTATGTCCATATGTAAAACCACAGAGAATGTAAGAGAAGAATAATGCCCATCATGTTATATTAGTGTTAGGGCAATTGAGTAGGCAGTGGTAGAGAATATTTTTATTTAGGTTCATTTTTTAGGCTATAATTTTATTTTAAGTACTACAATTTCCAATATTGTTCATAGTATAATTTTATGCATCCTACATTACTACACTTTCTACCAGAATATTTGCTTACCTCTAGCACTGTCTCAGGAATTCCTCCCCCATCAAAATCTCCATTCCCCACTATCTCTCTGCTATGGTAAACTCAGTTCTGTAGGCCATTTCTCAGGTTATTTTTGCCTTTGATTATTGTTTATTCTCCACTATGCTTCTTTATATCCAATATAGGCAAAATTATTCTGCGTCTGTCCCCTCCTTCCTGCCTACTTTCAGCATGATACACCCCCCAGTTCTATTCAGCAAATTGCATACTATCTTCCTTTCCTGTAGATGAGTAATATTGTGTATATAGACTTATATTTTCTTTATTCGGTCATCTTTTATTTTACATAAGGAAGGTGGATCACAGATGATAGTGCTCCAGGCTTACTCCTGGCTTTGCATCACTCCTGGTGGGAATAGGAGACAATATGGGTTCTCCTAGCTGGGGATCCAAACCATGTTGGCTACATGCAACACTGCCTCTATCTACTATACTATTACTCTGGCAGCCTAGTAATCTCTTCTTGAACATTTGGTTTATTTCCAGAGTTTTTGGCTATTGTTAATAATTCTGTAAAGAACATAGGAGCACAAGTCTCTTTTCTTAAGACTTTTTGTATTGTTGAGGTATCTGCTAAGAGGTAGAATTATGGAACATATGAAATATCAACTATTAGTTTTTGAAAAGTGTCCATATGCTTAGCAAAGAGGTTGAGCCAATTGACATTCCCACCAACAGTGGAAGAAAGTTCCTTTTTATCCACACTAGTTGGTTTTGTTCTTTAACTTTTATGTGTTTTCATATCTTGGATATCAACTCTTTATCAGATGAATGGACTCTTGCTATTTATCACCTGTTATGCTCAAGGGAATTGGAGCTATCAATGATATGTTTCTTAGTGACCTTCTCAACCTACCTGCTGGGAATGCCACGGATCCATCAATTAGCCACTTCTTTTTTTTTCATCAATCACATAGAGCTTTGATTTATTGAACTACATGGCCTAAAAATATCTAAATAATTTTAATACTGTCATTTGAGTAGGAACACACAATTTTGACATTAATATGGATACAAGATCACCTAATATTTAGAAACTAAAAAGCAGAAAATCAACTAGCAGTTAATTATTTAGCATACCTTCTTTTTCTCCTCTCTCTTTAATATGTGTGTTTTTAATAATTTTTATTTTGACTAAAGTAGATTACAAATCATTTACAGTAGTATTTCAGGTACATAATGACAATATATCAGGGGCATTCCAACCACCAATGTTGTCCTCCCTCCACCCCTGTTCCCAACATGCATCCCATATCGCTCCTCTTTTGCCCCCCAGGCTGCTAGTATAAGTGGTCCCTTCTGTGTGTAGCCTGTTGTAGATTGGGTATTTATTCTGCTATAGTTGACTTTGGATTTGGTGTTCAAGTCTGATCATTTTTTATTTCAACTCAATGTTCATATGACTGTTAGGTCTTGGTACCCTTGTTTATTTCCTCCCTCAATTTGTGAGGCAGAACAAGATGGTTCAAGTTATTTGGTTCTTTTTGAAGATAAGAAACAAAAAAGGGGGGGCAAAAATTCAAGCACCACTTTTTTAGGCAGGTGTCTGCATTAGGCAGGAGATAGGGGTTCAGTTCTAAGATCAGCAGACCCTAGGTTTCTGAGAGGTTTATCTATCCATTAATAACATACTGTATCTTTAGGTTTATGAATTTCTTGTTGAAATAAGTGAGAAAGGGCAGTCTTAAGAAATTAAAGAAATTTTTATTTGAATGTAAAGCTTATATATATATTTATATATATATGTATATATATAAAATCAACTTAAATTATCAGGAAATTCTTTAAAAAAAAATTGCATCAGTGATTGATGGGGAATCAGCCATGGTTTGTCAGAGATCCATTTTGTTATCATAACATTTGCCTTTCAATGATTATTGAGTGTGTATTTTTAGTAGTTACTTCATATTACATGTCTCTTGGTACAAAACCAAGAGAAATTTTGGTGCCACTGCAGAGGAAAAGAGTGGCAGATTTCGACCTCTTATTTGCAAACTCTGCTCACCTGCGGGAGTGACAAAGAAAACAGGAAGTATTACATATTTTGTTTTTAAAAACTGAATTGTAGGCGCCACTTGTGTTTGTCTCACCATAAACTTAAGTTGAATGTGGAAATCAGGAAATATTTATAAAGAGATATGGTAGATATAGTCTCTTGGCATTGAATCTACTGGAAACTGTATATAAAATTTAATCGAAATTTTAATTTAATTGGAGGTTGAGAGTCTTTGTGTTTTTTTGTTTGTTTGTTTGTTTTTGGGCCACACCCGGCAGTGCTCAAGGGTTACTCCTGGCTGTCTGCTCAGAAATAGCTCCTGGCAGGCACGGGGGACCATATGGGACACCGGGATTCGAACCAACCACCTTTGGTTCTGGATTGGCTGCTTGCAAGGCAAACACTGCTGTGCTATCTCTCCGGGCCCAAGGTTGAGAGTCTTAACTGGCTCAGAATTCTTTTCTGTTCTTTGCTCACTGGTCTCTAGTGACAATTATTTGTGATCCTGGCAACTGAAATAGGGTGTTTACATGTAAGACAAGCTTGACATACCTCCAGCACTTTCTTTCTTGTACAGATTTATTTCTCTATTTATTACGTTTTTTTGGTTTGAGGGTCATTCCCTGTGATGTTGAGGGATTTCTCCTGGCCCTGCCCACATAAATCATGCCTTGAAAGTGGTCAGGGACCATATGGGATGCTGGGGATTGAACCTGGTTTGGCCACATGCAAGGCAAGTACCCTAGCCACTGTACTAGCCTTTCAGCTCTTCTGTTTTATTTTAGAGTTCAATAGCTAGATTAAGATTTGAATCTCGGGTACTACTTCTTCAGCTAACCATAATCTAAAATGTTGTCCTTCACTTCTTTCAGGAAGTTCAAGAGAAATATTGCAAGGCTTTTCATAAATTAGATATATCTGACTTCAATATACATATGGAATTCTGAGCATCCACACACCACTGTACTTAGTTTCGTAAATAAAAAAAAACAAATAAAAGAGTTTATAGTTACCACACAATCACTGACATATTTTATCTCCTATTTTATTTATTGAAGGATATTAGTTCTGAACTAGTATATACTATCTCAATGCTGATTTTTGTCCTCCCTCTCCCCCAGTACCATCAGATATTCTATAACTGTTTTGTTTTTGATACATACATAATGGTGCTCAGGGTTTAAACCTGGCTGTTTGCTCAGAAGTTATGCTTGGTAGTACTCAAGGAACTATATGGGACACTAGGGATTTAACTCAGTTCAACCATAGGCCAGGCAAGTGTCTTACCAGCTGCATTATCTCTTTGCCCTAGGTCTCCTTCTTTGTAGGGGTTAATGTAACCCAAAACAACATTTTAGCGTACATATGTATATAAATTGTAGATATATAAAATTATATATCTAATTTTAGTAGATCTTTATAGTAGATCTTTCCAGTTAATAGGATCAAGAGTCAAGATCTAAACTCATATATGTTTATTTCAGAGCACTTGTTGTGAATCTGAATGTAGGTGTCCCCACAAGATAAAAGGGTTAATGTGAAAAAAATAAAAGTTTTATTAGATGCCATTATCCTGAAAATATGGACTACTTCCCATCATCCATCAACCTCTCAATTTGGGTCCGGGGTTACTAGAGGGCTAGCTGAGAAAGCAAAATTGGAGAAATGTATGAACTTGGTCCTGGGCAGAAGGGAATCCTGTCTTGAGGCTATCCATACTGGAGACAGTGGTGAATGACTGTATGCCTGTTGTAGGATTCTGGTTTTTATCTTTGCAAAACTCTAAAGATTAACAAGTTCATATCGAAGTCTACGTGCTCAACTTCAAGAGTCTTTCCAGAGTGTCTGGAGTTCCTCTTCATCCATCACTGTGTGTGATTTAATGTCAAACAGTGCTTGAAGACATCTCTTAGGAGTAGGTGCCAATGCAAAGGTCACAGGTTCTCAGAAGCACATGCGTGAGGAACAAAATGACATCTCCTATGCTTGCTCATTGACTTTCTTGTCCTGTGTTTAGAAAACTAAATCAAACACTGTGTCAACTGTCTCTAAGGTTGAATTTTTAGGTGACAGTGTAACGTGCTATGCATTATTCCTCTGATATCACTAGATTTTTTTCAGTAGACTATATGGGAACTCCCTGATTAGCATGATAAGCATGAATTGCCCTGCAATACATACTATAGATTAATTTCATATATATTTACATAGTACCTATTATGTAATATTAACTAATTTATATATTTTATATATTTCCTGTAAGATTAATGGGGAGAGATATGCTGAAACTCATCTCAGGCAAAGATTCCCAAATAATCATGACAGAAAATTATTGAGTGAACATAAGAACAACTTGATAGAACTAACAAACAGACATCTGAAATCCAATATTTTGAGGTTATGCAGGCAATATAATGTAATCAAATTCATTGACTTATTTTTTCTTCCTTTCTTCAGAACCCATTTTCTTCTCAAGGTTTTCACCTAGGGGCACATAATTATTTGGGACTTAAGCAGAGTATGCAGGCTCTACATTGAATCACTTTTCACCCTGCGGATGTTGGCAAGTGTTTGTTGAGCTTAGAAGTCAAGTTCTCATGAAAACTTACATAGCCTACAGGTTCGACTCATCCCCCTGTGAGCTGAAATTCAACTTTCCCTCTTGTAATGTGTTCTAACTGAAAAATATCTTCTTGTGAAAATGACTATTTTTTTCAGTCTTAAATTATAATGTGAAAAGATCCCGTGTGTGTATACTTGAGTAATATTTATTTTATATCCACACCAGTAAGAGAAGTAATTTAAAAAATGGTATGAATAATTGTTGAAACGGAGTGTTCTATCTGAGAGTCCAATATATATGGCTAATGTTTGAAAAACTAATTAAAATATAATTTGTAATCATAGTTTGTATCATTTTGAAACATATGAGAAGATCCAGTTATCTTCTTGGTAACCATGTACAATTTAAAGAGCTATTTTAGGAAAAAAATTGTCAATATCTTTCAGTCCTAAAGCAATAGGTATAATATTATATATTTTTGCCATTAAATCCTCAATATCTAAAACTAAGATATAATCTAACAAAAAAGTAATTGCAGCACTATTATAAGAGCCAAAATCTGGAAACAACTCAATATTCCAGGAGCAAGTGATTAAATAAAAAATACTATGGCGTATATGCACAGTAGCATATTACTCAGCTATAGGAAAATATTAAATTATGCAACTTGTCACTATGTGAATGATGCTAGAGAGTATTATGCTGAGGTGAGGATAGAGACAGATTCAGACTGCTGTCTCATACTTTTGTTTGTTTGGTTTTTCATTTTTGTTTTTTTGTTTGTTTGTTTTTGGGTTACACCAGAGGCTCTTAGGGGTACGCGTGGCTCTGGACTCAGAAATCGCTCCTGGCAGGCTCGGGAGACCTTATGGGATGCTGAGAATGGAGCGGGAGTTTGCCCTCTGTTGGCTGCATGCAAGTCAAAAGCCCTGCCACTGTACTATCACTCCAGCAATAGAACAAAAGCATAGTAAGGAAATATTAAACGGGCAAAATCAGCAGAATCACAGAACTGGTCAGTAGATTTGAGCTTATCACAGTGGGATGAATGAGGAGAGGCATGTTGGGAAGGGATGTAATGGTGAAAGGAAGCAGTCACTGGTAGAAGTTACAGTGTTATATAGTTAAATGCATAAAACTTATCATTGGCAGTACTGATTATCATAGGAATTAAAATTAAAAGAAGAATCTTCATAAAGATTGGATTAATTTGACTAATAAAATGATAAAATAAGCATGCCAGCTTATAAAAAAATAAAGCATGTTACCTGAGTAAGATATGGTAGGTTTGTAGAAATATATACATAATAATGTTATGGTAATAGAAATTGGCTTAGGACTCTCTGAACTTCATGAAAATAAACTCTGCTTATTTTTGCTTTCACTAAAGATCTGAAGTCTAGAAAATTTCTGAGTTTTCATTAAGTACTCAGTTAAAATCTACCTAGTAACTTAGTGAGTACTTTTAAAAAATAATATATGCAAATGAACAAAGACTAGAGGGAAAAATAACAAGGGATGTTTGCTATCATGTTAGAATGCTATATGGATAATTTTTATAATATATGGATAATTTTTGACTGAGTTTCTTTTGCTTTTTTGTTGTATGTTACACAGTAACATATTAAAAAGTTAATCTAGATAGGATTTAATAACTCATACCCAGATTAATAGGCTCTTGGGCTTATAAGGGCAAAATTTCTCTACTTCATAACTTGTATAAAAAAGAGTTTTATTTTTGTGTTGCATTTCCCTGGGCTCTCAAGAAGGAAATTCTATATTTTGGCTTCAATTTCTCATTGACAAAGATAGGAATTTGTACCACTCAGTTCCTCATTTTCTTCCAGTTTTAACAAGAAGCAAATGTTCTCAAAACTTACTTCTCATTCCCTGCAAAAATATAAATATATATATATATATGAGTGTGAAGTTGTTGTTACTTACAAACAACTATAAGTTATAATGGTACAGCTTTGGGCAAATGGCTTTCACTTCTGAATCCTTTTCCTAATTTGCATACAGATAATAAAATGATTAAAAGTATGTTAAATGAAAAAACCCAGAAGAAGCATAAGTACAAATGATAGCACTTTGATATGGTTTTAGAGTAACTACATGAAGGAATACAATGGTTTAACTAAGGATTGTTTAGAACACCCTTGACTCCAGAGTATAGTGAAGAGAAGAAAGAAAATGAGTGGAGGAGGAAAAGATAGATGTGAAAAATGGGACAGGAGCCAAGGTGCAGGTGCATTGGTAATGTGAAGAAAGGACAGGGTTAATTTCTAAACCAAGGAGTCAACAACAATGAAATCACAAGACCCAAACTTTAACAACTGAATTAAAAAGGGTGTGTTTGCTATGATGACAAGATGGGTGGGGTTGGAGGGAGTTATATTTGGGATGGACTCTGAGAATGTTCGTGGAGGGAGGTTGGCAATGGTGGTGGGATTGGTGCTGGAACATTGTCTATGTCTAAAACTTGACTATTTCTAACTTTGTAAATTACAACGCTTTAAATAAAAAATATTCAGTTAAAAAATACCATAAAGTTTTTCACCAGGTAGGACTTCAGCAGGTGCTTGAACGACAAAAGGCTAACACAAAAACTGGTGTATGAAACAACACGGTCCTTTTCCAGAAAACCCTTTTGAATTATATGAATCCACCTGGCCAAGGTCCTGGCACTAAAACCATGCCAGTGAAACACACAGATATCAGATTTTAGCATTTTGCATTTAGGTACTCATTGATGGTTCAGCATTGAATCACACTCTGTGCCTAGAATAAATCCCACTTCATTAGGTTGCTAATTCTTTAAACATATTATAAAATTCCACGTGTTCATCTTTCATTGAGAATTTTATGAAATGAGATATATTTGTGTGTGTAATTTTTATTTACTATCACTGCCAAATTTTGTTGTGAGCTTAACAATAGCTTTATAAAATTATTTGGGAATGGTTTTTCTTTCATTGTGGTTTCTAAATACATTGGACACAATTGGTGTTAATTTATTATATGTTTGATAAAAATTGTTTATCAAGGTCATCTTGGCTGGATATTTTATAGGACATTTAAAATTGCAGATGACAATGATTTTCCGATTATAGGACTAGTCCATCTTCATTGAGTAGTTTATGTTAAGTAGTTTTCTTTGGGTTTTTTGTTTGTTTGTTTGTTTGTTTGTTTGGTTGGTTGGTTGGTTGGTTTTTGGGCCACACCTGGTGATGCTCAGGGGTTCCTCCTGGCTATGTGCTCAGAAATCGCTCCTGGCTTGGGGGACCAATAGAGATGCTGGGATCAAACTTCGGTTCGTCCTAGGTCACCCATGTGCAAGGCAAATCCCCTACCTCTGCGCCACCACTCTGGCCCCTCATTTTAAGCAGTTTATTATTTTCAAGGAATAGCTCTATGTCAGATTGATAGATTTGTAGAATATAATGTTGGTTGTATACATTTATTGTTAGAATGCCGCAGAACTATAATATTACATATTACTTAATTCTTGCTATTGGTGACTTGTATCTTCTCTTCATTTTAATAAGTTTTGTCAGAAGTTCATGAATTTTATTGAGTTCACTTTATATTCCATTGATTATTATCCAGATTCCTGATTTTCAATGTCAGTAATTTCTGCTATTAGTATATTTTCCTACTAATAGCCTTCCATTGAGTCATTTTCCTACTTCTTAAGTTAGAAAACTTAGATTATTAATTTTCATTGTCCATTTTTCTAAAGCAAATGGGTACTATAAACTTCCCTGATATCAATATTTCAGCTGTATTTTACAAAATTTGTAGTGCCATGATGGTCCATTCACTACTATAGTTATTTTTTCTTTGAAATTATTTCAACCTTGAATTATTGACAAGTAGGATACTTAATTTTCATCTATTGAGATTTTCCTCTGGTGCTTTTGTCCTTGTTTTGTAGTTGGCTTTCCTTTGTGACCTAGAGCAAAGAATCAGAAGCTTTTTTTACTTAGTTCTTTTCCCAAATAAGAAGCAAAGTGGAAGTCCCCAGCCATGATTGTGTATTTGCATTTCATACCATTCAGTTCTATCAGTTTCTTTTTATGTTTTCTGAAGCTCAGTTGTAGGTGAGGGAATATTTAAGATCATTCTCTTTCCCATGGCAGAAAATCGTATTTAATTAGAGTATAAACATTCTTAGTTTGTATTAGAATGCTCCTTGCATGACATACCTTTTCACAGTTTTCCTGTTAATGTTTGTCTTTTGGTTAATCTATTTACCATCTTACCCTTATATTTTCAGCCTATCTAGTCAGTTTGCACCATCTTTGCTCATATATATATCTATCTATATATCTATATATAGATAGATATATAGATATATCTATATATATATCTTTTACTTATTTGTCACTTTCTGTCTTTGGTACATTAGCTTATTTGCATGTAATGTAGTTATTGATAAACTGTTCATTCTGCCATTTTTTACTTGTTTTTTATTTGGGTTTTTTATTTGTTTATTTGTATGCTTTAGTTTGTGCACCATACCCAACTGTTTTTCAGAGATAAGCATTCAACAGTCACTTCTGGCAGGCCCAAGGGATTATATGGGGTTCAGGGGATAGAATTTAGTTTTTCCCTATATAAGTAAGAATACAACTGGCAACACCATCTCTCTAGTTACTTTTTGTTTATTTTTATAATGTTCTCTTTCTTTGGTATTTTGAGTTTCTTTTATTACTGCCACTTAAATATCTAAAGCTACATTTTTTAATTTAGAAATAGTGGCATTCCAGAGTTTTCATATCTGAATTGTAGCATCTGTGGTAAAAATAACATTTAACCCCTCTCAGTGATGCTTGAAAACTTCACCTTTCTGTCCAGTCCATTTACCATATTGTACCTGGAAATATGAAAATTCTTGTCTCCACCATCAAAAGGTATTTATGAAGCACAGAGAATTACAGACAGATACATAGACCCAGCTCACTAAACTGTCTTTTTCACACAAATATGCTTCCAATATTTCCTCTCTAAAAGACATTGTGGAGGAGTAGATCTAGTAACAGCTATTTTAGTTTCTTTGTTATTGTATTCTTCCTTGGCAGGGCTGCTCTCTGCACTTATTTCAAGGGGCACACTGTCCGAATATAGAAGTATTGGGAGGCAGCTCACTTTCAGAACCTCCTGGCTTCTGCTCCCATTCCTTGATTCTGTGTTCTCTAGGTAATTTGTTTTCATTTTTTTCCTTTGTCATGATTTTTTTGTTTTCTTTTGTTTTTAAATATATTTATTTAAGCACCATGATCACAAACATGTTAGTAATTGGGTTTTAGTTATAAAGAAAGAAAACCCACCTTCATTCGTACAACATTCCCACCGCCAATGATCCCCTTAACTCTCTCCTCCTACCCCTAGCCTGTTTTTGAGGCAGACATTCTATTTCTCTCACTCACTACAATTGTCATTATATCAGTGTAGATATTTCTCTAACTGTATTCAATACTCTTTGTGATAAGCTTCATATTATGGGCTAGTCCTTTAGGCCCTCATTTCTATTGTCTCTGTGTATTATTAAAATAATGTTTTTTTCTTGAAACGCATAGATGAGTTAAATTATTCTCTTTCTATCTCTCTCCCTCTGACTTATTTCATTCAGCATAATAATTTTCATGTTCATCCATGTATAGAAAAATTTCATGACTTCATTTTTTCTGATGGCTGCATAGTATTCCATTGTGTAATTATAACTTAGTTTCTTTGGCCACTCATCTGCTGTTGGGCATCTGGGTTGTTTCCAGATTCTGGTTATTGTAAATAGTGCTGCAAGGAAGATAGGTGTGCAGAAGGCATTTTTGTGTTGTGTTTTTGTGTTCCTAGATTATATCCCTAGAAGTGGTAAAGCTGGATCATATGGGAGCTCAATTTTTAGGTTTTGAGGAATCTCTGTACTGTTTTCCAGAAAGGATGGACTAGATGGCATTCCCACCAAGAGTAAGTGAGAATTTCTTTCTTCCCACATACCTGTTGGCACTGATTTTTCTTGTTCTTTGTGATGTGTGCCAGTTTCTGTGGCATGAGATGGTCCCTTATTGTTGTTTTGATTTGCATGTCCCTGGTAGTTACTGATGTGGAACATTTTTTCATGTGTCTTTTGGGGATTTGTATTTATTCTTTGAGAAACTGTCTGTTCATTTCTTCTCCCCAATTTTTGATGGAGTTATTTTTTTACTTGTTAAGTTCTGTCAGTACCTTGTATATCTTAGATATTAACCTCTTATCTATGAGTATTAAGTGACTAGTTTTTCCCATTCTGTGGGTGGCTTTTGTATCCTAGGCATTATTTCCTTTAAGGTGCAGAAGGTTCTCAGCTTAATATAGCTTCCATCTGTTTATCACATTCACATTAGTGCCACACAAACTCAAATACCTTGAAGTGAACTTAACTAAAGACCTGAAGGACTTATAAAAAAAACTACAAAACACTGCTTCAAGAAATAAAAGGAAAAAAAAAGGAAATAGAGACACATACCCTATTCATTTATTTGGAGGATTAACATAGTTAAAATGGCAATATTCCCAAAGCATTGTACAGATTTAATGCAATTCTTCTAAGGATACTCATGACATTCTTCAAAGAAGTGGATTAAACACTTCTGAATTCATTTGGAACAATAAACACCCACAAATAGCTGAAGCAACCCTTAGTAAGGAAAAAAAAAAGATGGGAGGCATCACTTTCCCCAACTTTAAATTGTACTATACAGCAATAATCATTAAAACAGCATGGTATTGGAATAAAGGCAGACCTCAGATCAGTGGAATAGACGAGTATTCAGAGACTGTTCCCCAGACATACAATCAACTAATCTTTAATAAGGGGGTGAGAAATGCAAAATGGAGCAAGTGAAACCTCTTTGACAAGTGTTATTGGGTCAAATGGTCAGCCAAATGCAAAAAAACAAACTCAGACTTCCATTTGATACCATACACAAAGGTCAAATCCAGATGGATTCAAGATCTTGATATCAAATCTGGAATCATAAAGAATATTGAAGAACACGTAGGTAAAACACTCTATAACATTGAGACTAAAGGTATCTTCAAGGAGGAAACAGCACTCTCCAAACGAGTGTCATGAATTTTTTTTTTTTTTGGAACTTGAATCTAAGTATACCTCAGCATGCATTTCCTTGAGATTTCTTGTCTGAGTTCATTTTTGGAATTGTTGTACATTTGTGTATCTTTGACGATGAGATGTTTTCTGACATTATTTATTCTCGTGCTCTTTAGCCTCACATTTCTCTTGCTTTCTTGTCTCAGATAATGCAAATATTGTTCTCATCCCACCGGTGACCAAGGTCCTGCAAGCAAAGTGAGTGTTTCAATAAGCAAAATGAGTCTGGCTGTTTATTTCTGCTGAATTACTAACATGGCCCATGTTTTCAGACCCACCATTGTCAGAGGAACCTTATGTTCTGGGGGTAGTAATAGCCTATCTGGTCTGGTGTCACGTACTGAGCCATGAATGGTAATTCTGGGCCTGGGTTACCTCCTAATGCATAGAGGGAGTATAAGGTCTAACTCTGTGGCATTCTTTGAGTCCTAGGTTTTAGCCCAAAGTTGATATTTATGATCACAGTAGAGAAGAACAAGAAAGAAATGTCTTGTCAATTTATCCACACAGGAAGTATAAAATGCATTTCTGTTGCATTATCTTAGCAATGTTCAAACATGTATGCTTTGAAGGCATCTTTCATCCTTGATAGTATCATGAAACATGGAAGCTGGTAAGGCACAGACTATATTCAGTCAGGGGTTGTGGAGATGTTCTGACTCAGTCTAGACTCAATGGTATGTTACTATAAGTGATTTTTCCAAAGATCACTGGCTAGTCACAAAAGAAAAAATATTTTTAACACAGAGAAGAAAGCTAGTTATAACATGACTCTATGACCATGAGCATTAAGAAAACTCCAGGAGTCTGTATATATTATTCAGTGAGAAGCTTGGGATCAACATCAGCTATGGATGGGGCATATGTGGACTCTTAGGCTCTTTTTGGTATTCCATGGAGTCTTGAGCGGAGTCTTTCTGCCTTGCAAGATCAGAAAGATGAATGGACTACTTTCATGAATATGAATATCCATAGAAAGGATAGTCTACTAGAAGGAGCATTTGGAAGAAAGGGTCCAATCTCAATGATCTCTCTTGGCACTCTCAATGTTCTTGGAAGCAGTCAGGCATGGAGCCTTGGCCAACATTTTTCAGAAGCTTAAAATTCCTGATGTGCTCTAAGAAAGAATTGGTTCTTCCCTGACCCAACTTCTGCTCCATACTGCTGAAAGCAAGACAACTCAGCTATTAGCCCAATAGGCTTCAACTGAACTGGGACCTAGTCCAGACCCAAAAGTTGGACCCTCAGAATATAGTTCATCAGGAAAATATATTCTCAAGGGATCTGAGGCCAACACCTACCAATGACCTATTGTCAGCACAAAGAGCCACAGGTTCATACAGCTAATTTCAACCTGAGCATTCATTTCTCTGGCATGACCCTGTGCCTGCTGATCTTTGATCACCTCTTTACCAGTTAAGGAACAGTTTCTCTTCTTTCAGCTTCACAGACTCTAAAGGTCTCATGTCTTTCTCTAGAGTATGAAATTACTTTATTTGGGGGACATCTCTCCACTCCTATTTACTCTTTCTTTCTTTATCCTTTATCCTCTTCTGGAGAAGTCTATGTGCTCCTTCAAATGAACATCTCCTTCCACAGAACTATTTTACTTCAATGACTTCTCCAGAAATTTTTGTCTTCAGCTAAAAGACAAAGAGCTAAACTCTGGTGGGGGATCAGAACCTACTTCTTTTCCTGATAAGAGCATACCTTCTTCTCAGCCTTAGAACCCAGACACTCAAACCCCATGTTTCCTGAAACCCCATGATTACCCCCAAAAAAACCAGGGCAGGAGCCCTGCCATCATCACATAGAGAAATGGCTTTTGGTTGCATCTTGATGGCTGCATAGGGAGCCAGGCATGACTTCCTGTCATGATGGGCAAAGAAACACATATACATCACTGAACTCACCACACCTATCTACAGTACATCTTTCAAGTCAAAGAACAACTTAGTTAAAAAGAAAAATGACTCACAAGTTGCTTCTGTATGGCCAATGAAGTCACAAATCTCTTACCAACATTCATACCTCTAATCTAGTGCTCTATTAATACATAGGATTCCTATAGAATGAAACCATGTATTCTTTTACCATATAAATATAGTGTTCATGACATCCATAACGTCAATGTCCAATGAGACAGTGTTCTCTGGCAAGCACTATTTTTGACATTTAACAGTCTTTTAAAGACCTGTGAGGATGTTCATTTTCAAAAGAGGAAGGAAAGTCTTGGAGCTGTGTCAGTTGGGGAGGGGCAATACCTCAGGTTACATAAATAGTAGACAGGAATTGAAGCTCAATTTAAGATTATATACCAGATAAAATTTCTGAGGTTGAGAAAGCAATAAATCAGTTACAATCACCAATTAATTCAGAGCTGGCGTCTAGACACCATTCCCCCTCACTTCCTGTACAAAATCTTTATATCTTGACTTATATTTACGTAATATGCCAAATGTCCTCTTGCTTCCTACTTTCAGTGCCACATGATCTCTTATCACCTCACTTCTAAATCACAGGGTTTCCTAACTCTTCTCTTCCTGTGTCATAAGGCCCCCTTGCATCTCCAGACCCTCTGTCACATGGCCTCTTGTCTTCTTACTTCCTAAACCATGTGGCCTCTTACCTCCTCACTTATTTTTCTTTTGTTTCTTTTGATTTAGTTTGGGGACCACACCTGGCAGTCCTCAGGTTATTTCTGAGGACCTCGGGGTTATTTCTGGCTATGCACTCAGAAACTATTTTTTCCAGGCTCAAGGGACTACATGGAATTCTGGGGACTGAATCAGGTCATCCATGTGGAAGGCAAACTCTCTCCCTACTGAGATACTGATCCAGTTTCACCACCTCACTTCTTTTACCACATAGTCTCTCAGCATAAAAGTTAACATGTTTCCTCAGGAGCTATTTTTACAGACCTTTTTTTGAGATTCTAGGCTAAGGTGTTCCTTTCAATTTAGTTGAAACTCATATAAACTTCTGTCTCCTGAGTTTTTTTTTTCCTTTGGGTCCACTGTACATTAAATATTGCATCAAATGTATATCAGCTATCATCAAATTTTGAAGGAAAGTGTTTGCTTTGAGATAGAGTGGAGAGATTATCCCCTTGGACAGTAATACGTTTTGACTCAGTGTTTACTTCATTATATAGGGTCCTTAGCTTTAACTATTCTTTCTTGTTCTTTCTTGGATTTCAAGTGCAAACCTACTGCCAGATGCCAATTTTTTTCACTTTGGTCTGTAACAATCAAAGCTCAATTCTAGCCCATCTCCAATTTCTTCAGAGAGTTGACCGTCTATCTACTCATATTTTAAAGAAGTGGCTCTCCAGAGCATAGGGGAAATCATTTTCTGTTGATTGCTATTGACTCTGTAGGTCTTTATAACTCACCAATATTGAGAAGCCAGCTGTGAGTGAATTTATTATTAGTGATTAGAACTTTTTTTCCTTTCTGTCATGATTTTGGGCACATACCCAACCCCACCTCACTGGAAGTAGGTCAGGCTAATTACCTTGCCTTGGTGATTGGGCTGATAAATAATTGAGTAGATCAGAAGCCAGGTTTGACTTGTGCTTATCCCTCTAAGATTCTCAGGAGGAAAAAAACATGCCTCCAGTAATATTGATACAAGAAGACTGAGAACACTGGACCCATCTCAGATCCATTTCAAACACAACCAGAGCTGAACCCAACCTCTTTGACCAAATCAGTATAAAGAGTCTGAAGGAAACACTTCTATTTTTGTGTCATTGAGAGTTTTAGACTTCTGTTTTACAGTATTCTGAGGGTAACTAGCAAGACAACTGATATTTAATGACTAATGTTGTCCCATAAGAATCACAGAAAAATCTGACTAGAGAAGAGGGCAGTTAGCAGCAACCAAACCAGTTGGGAGGATGTTTTTCACACAGGCTGATGAATAGAGACTGAATAGAGAATGAATAGTTAGTCTAGTTTTATGCCCACCAGTACATAAAAAATGTACAGCTTCAACATATTCTACCTTGCATGTATTCTAAAAATATTTTCATGCGGGAGAGTTGTCATTGTGCACAATTGAGAAACAAACAATGAGCTACCTTATATCGCACAGGAAGTAGCATAGAATGGGGTATGTATTTAGTAGAGTAATGAGAAGTGAATTTTCTCTACATCATAGGTTGGGAAAGACTCTATTGGTCATGCTGTCCTATCTAAGAATTTGGGTCCTTTTCAGCAAAGTGTTCTTATGGTCTGATCAGAGCCAATAGATGCACATGGGCAGTGTCTTCCAGAGAGAGTTTGTCATAAGCTCCCTCCAAAATTAAAACCTCCATCTGTCTTTGTCAGCCTTTCCTCCCCTGGAGAGTACTTGAAGTTGAGGGGTGACAAAGGGAGATGGAAAGGGAAAGAACAAAAAAAGCACTTTGACAGTACTGAATTGGGTATTGTGCTTTATAATAAGCAAAACTTTTTGCTCTTTTTAACTGTTCCTGGCACTAAATCCTCCCTCACATACCTGCCAATTCTTGGAGATTTCCTGAGGGAAGCAGGTCAAGATATAACTTTTATTTGTGCTGCACATGTGTTACCAAGGAACATGGTATACCCCAGCCCAAGACACCTGCATCTCTCCTTTTCATGCTTTTATACTGACACACTGGGGTGTATAAAAGAGTTCTATTAGACTTTGGAAAAGCCTACATTTTCTTTTGAGCATGTTATTTCCTTTCTCTATCTCTCATTCTCTCAGAACTTCCAAATAAAACTTCCAAATGTCTTCGGAACTTCCAAATAAAGCCTACTTTTATGGCTTCAAAACAAAACAAAAACAAACTGTCATTTGTAATGTTGGTAATTCACCTAAGCCTGGAACTGGTTAGCCAGTGAAATTTTAGTGACTATGGGGTGAAAATTTTCAACTCTATCTACCAGCCTCTGGAGAGGGAGAGGACTGATAATGGAGTTCAGTCATCTTGAGCCAAGGATTTCCCTGCACAGTGTCTGTGCAGCAAAGCCCCCATCAAACCCAAAGATGATCACAGTAAAGTTGTGGAAGTATTGCGTGATGTGCTTGCTTAGAGGGCTTAAATGTTTGGGGTCCTTGCTCTCTTTATTTTTTCCATCTAGCTCTTTATTGGTGGGTGGCAAGGCATACCCAGCTCAGGGATCACTCCTGGCAGGCTCAGAGATGACAAGGTTTGCCACGGATCAAACCCAAGTTGTTAGTGGCTTGCAAGGCAAATATCAAGTCTCATCTATCTGGTTCTTCCTGAGTAAGATTTCTTCATAAAAACAGACAAAACCAAACATTAGAAACTTTCATAAAGTCAACATGCTTCTGTAAGTTTTGTGAGTCACTTTAGTAAAGGGAGAGATTTTAGGAATTTCTGATATGGAGCAGATGTGAAAGGCAGGAGGGAACCTGGATGAGGGATTAACTCTTGTGGTAGAAGACCCAATAGTTTTTGTGGAACTGAAGTTGTACTTTGTGGGATCTGATGCTATCTCTGGGCAGAGCATGTCTGCATCGCATTGAATTGCAGGACATTGAGCATTTCCAATAATCATTTTCCTCCACATTTGAGAAGTGATTTGTCAGCATAGTCAAGCAATTTGTAAGTTATTATGATTAAAAGCCTACCGTGTGATGTCAAGTACTGTCGAAGCACATTTCATGGATCAACTCTTAATTCTAAAACAAGAAAATAGAACATATCATCCTTTCTATTTTAGAGACATTTGCCTTTGAGGGTGATTGGAATAATTCATCAAAACTCAGCCTTTGAACAAGACACCAAAGAGGATCTTTGAAATCCTTGTTAAGATTTAAAAAAAAAAAAAAAACAAAACAGATGCTTCTGTAATTTTTAGATGCTACTAATAGCTTCTGCTTTTTAAGACCAAATCTTGGTAAAAATCATGGTGTAAATCATTATCATGTTAAAGGGCCAGAGTGATAGCACAGAAGTAGGGCGTTTGCTTTGCATACATCTGACCCGAGGATAGACTCAGATTCTATCCCAGTATCCCATATGGTCCCCTGAGCCAGGAGTAACCCCTGAGTGCCACTGGATGTGGCCCAATAAACAAAATAAAATCATTATCATGTTATGGGGAGGAGTTGAGAGTGGTAACAGAAGTTTCTTCACCACTTCTAAATTTTAATTAGTTTTATCCCCTTTCCTACATTAGGTTCAGAGGTTACAAAATGTACTGAAAGTCCAAATTCTATAGGTGAGCATGCTAGAATTCAGATATAACAAAGTGGCTATTTTCTCCACAATTTCTTCCCAACAGAGTGCCATGTTATTATTGATTACTAGATCATCTTGTTGAAATCAATTTTTAAATAGAAGTTTGATTGCTTATTTGAGTGATTTTAAGTCTGTAAAACCATATTTTTCTGGTGTAATATTTATCACCAGTATAGTAGATGGTAGGCACCATGTAAAGCTACTAAGGGAAGGAAGGGGAAAAAATGGGACTGGTTATCAGAAAGGTTCATTTCCATTGCATATGGTTATAGAAGATAGGGTGGATTGAATTTCACCTTGAACTTGCTGCTTACATACTAAAACTGGTCACCTCATATGGTGGACACAGACATTATTACTGAATAGTAGAGAGTACATGGGTTGGGAATCCTACTGATTTGCATGCAAGTTCTGGCTCTGCTATTTGGTATAAAAGAGAAGAGTAAATTACATTGCCTCACTTTTTCTTAACAGTGATAGTGTAATATTCAAGTCCTTATTTAAGTGCCTTCCCCCAGTAACCCAATACCAAATCATGTGACAACAATCACGATGACTTCTAAGGAATTATCTATAGACTCTTCCCAATATATTTCATCTTATTTAGATATATTCTTGTTTGAAGATAAGTCTCTTGAAAATATTAGCATTGACCCTCACTCTTGATTGCTTTTGACCTGTATTTGGGTTATATTAATATTTTGTTTCTTATAAATGTAAAATAAAACAAACCAATGAACTAATACACATGTTTTATGAATGAATAATTGAAAACAGTGTGCATTCCAAATTTTTGTATCTCTCTGTGCTGCATGACAGTGAGGTGTTCATTGTCCCGATTTGATAGTTTGAATCTATTAATAGATTGATTGAATCTATTTGATAGATCCACTATTTTATCCATCCTGTGAAATATTCTGAATTCTGAGATTATATAAATGTATATATATATGCCAATATATACTTCATATAGTAAAGTTTTTATAGTAATTTTTCTAGGAAAATATTTCTCTACAAATCAAAAAATAAATCGGCCTTTCCTATGTGGGTGGGGATATTGGTTGAAATATATCAAAAACAAAACATACAACCTTTCCGGAATTAGCCATTGCAAGACACATCAATATTCACAGACATTCTAAAATCCCCTTAACATGTGGTAAACTCATGTAATAAATAATGAAACATTGAGAGTCCAAGTAACAGGACCATTTTTGGTCACTGATGACTTGTGGCTCTCATTATAAATCCATGTTCGATTTCTTTAATAGACTTGATCATCACGAGTAGGTATGATTTGATCTGTAGGCTATGAATGCTCCTATCACAATGCTATGTAATGTGCTTCAGTGCAAAATTATAGAAAGTAAGGCAAGGCAAAACTGTGTACTAGGATCCAATTGCTTCTTTAGGAGGAAAATATTCCAGGTTAGTACATTTAATAACAGATAGAATCTTCTTAGTAATGTTAAAACTAAAGTTTATCTCTCTTATTTTTATCTCACTCATTCTTCTTGCCTAAACTCTCAGTACCATGGATATAAATGAAACACACCGTTTTTCCTAAAATGGCAACAAAATTCCCACAAAGAGAATAAATTAAAATATTTTCTTGGGATTTGCCTGCAACATCTCTACCAATAACATGAAAGGCCCTTAATTTTGTTTTTGTTTATTGCTTTGAATATTTAGAATCACTGCAGACAAATCACAGACCTACTATAACCATTTGGCAACTCTCTAGCAAACATTCCCTTTATTCATAAAGTGATTGTGCTGGAAATATTTTTTGATAATCTCCTCTGAACTATTTTATCACCCATTTGGTAGTGCACTGCAGACACCTCTGTACACAGTGCCAATACAGTGTGTTAAGGATGATTATTTCTCTGTGTTAGAGGGATTGGCATGTTTTTCATTGTTTGTTAAATCCTCGGAAGTCAATTGCTAATTGTAAGAGCTTGTAACTATAGGGACTTGGTTGATTAATCCAATTGAACTGTCAGCTTTTTCAGACTAGACTAGATATAGAAAAAAAAATCTCCATCTTGATTGTTCTAATTAATGGATGCAAAGATAAGACAGCCTAGGAAGAGAAATGCTGAAATGTCTTTAGAGCATCATTGCCATACATAGGGACTGACTAAAGATCATCTATACAGGATAGATCATTAGAATATCCAGTGTAGGAATTTAGGAAACAATCACCATCTACATAATATTTAGGAATGTAAACTAAATACCTGATACATCCTCAACTCTGAAGGTATTTATCATTTTATGGAGAACCAAGTCTCAAATTTATGAAACATGTTGAAAACTAGAGGTCTTTTAGGCCAAGTAATTTTAGAGGGAAAAGATCATTGTTGACGTAGGGTTGACTGGAAGGAATCCCAGAACTACTGGTGATTGGGAAAGAGATAAGGAAAACAGGCTTCCTTCAATGGACCACATAGTTCAACTCTTCTCCTTGAATGTACCACCTGCCTTTTTTATCCTGTCTTCTCTATATTGGAATATTCATTCCATTCCTTGGAAAGGCAAATAATTTCTCTTTAGTTTGATCAAATACTGAAGTTCCTTCTTAACCTCATTGCTTTATCCCAATGCCTATCATTAGCTATATCTCATTTCAATTTAATCTTCACCTCTTGGAGTGCAGTATCACATCAGGAAACAAAACTATTTGTTCCCTATGGAGTTACAAGCACTTATAAGATTGTTGGCATCTGACAGGGGGGGCCAGAGTAGTGGCACAAGCAGTCGGGCATTTGCCTTGCATGT
Source organism: Suncus etruscus (assembly GCF_024139225.1). Lineage (NCBI taxonomy): Eukaryota > Metazoa > Chordata > Mammalia > Eulipotyphla > Soricidae > Suncus > Suncus etruscus. The sequence continues at coordinate 38,323,715 of NC_064867.1, read as the reverse complement.
GCTGACCTAGGAGGGACCTTGGTTTCATCCCTCAGTGTCCCATATGGTCTCCCAAGCCAGGAGCGATTTCTGAGCGTATAACCAGGGGTAACCCCTGAGCATCACCGGGTGTGCTCTGCACAAAAAAATTGTGTGATCTGAAAACTATGTGTGTAATAACTATGTTGTTCAGATTAAAATATAGTATCAAAAAAAAAAAGAAAGAAAGAAAAAGAAAGAAATGGACTTTGGCTCCAGAAGAAAGAAATAAACTGGAATTTTACTTGGGTCCACTCATGGAAAGAGGTTGTAGAGTCCAGTTTTGAGAGCTTAGAAGCAGAAATCATGCTGAGAATCCTTAGCAGGACCCAGCTGGTGGAGGGAGGAAAGTGCAGCGTTATCTTTTTGCCTTTGAAACCTGGCAGCATGTTATTTTCATTGAGAGAGAGGGAAACCCTTGGGATTCCAGCGGAGCAAGAGTAGCTACAAGTACATTGTGCATCTGCCTCCTGGGGACAGAGCCCGGGGAACTGTGTCTACACTCACACATTTGTCAAACTTAAGGGAATCCTGCTTCCGATAAGGTGTGAGGACTAATTTAAGGCAATTAACTTAACGGCAGATAAGCTGAGGCCAAATCCTCTCTGAATGTATAGTCCTATCAGAGAATTGGACTGTATCTTTAGGTGCTTACATAGACATAATAAAAACTGGGTTGTGTTTTGTGTAATAGCGCATTGCAATTAAGAAAATATCAGACGACTTTAGTTGTTTTGATTCTCTAAAATAATGTTTTTTTTTTTACTTATATGCATTTTGTTTCTTTGTTTACAAAACCTCCAAGTGGATAGTGGTGGATAGTGTTTCTTTGTTTACAAAACCTCCAACTGGATAGTGTAGGGTTCAATTTTTTTTGGTGGGGGGCAAACCCGGTGACACTCAGGGGGTTACTCCTGGCTATGTGCTCATAAATCACTTCTGGCTCAAAGACCATCCGGGACACTGGGGAATGAACCAAGGTCCATCCTGGATTGCTGCATGCAAGGCAAATGCACTACTGCTGTGCTATCTCTCTGGCCCCTGTAGTGTTCCATTTTATATATTTAGTTTTGGGGACAACGATGCTCAGGACTACTCCTGGCTTTGTACTTAAGGATCACTCCTGGTAGAATTTGGATAACTATAGGTGGTGCCAGAGATGGGATGATGTTGGTCTCATGTAAAACAAACATATCATTGTCTGCACTATCTAAGTAGCTCTGGATTAAGTTTTATTTCAAACAAGAAAATAATTCCAAATAAAGTTATACCTTGATTGTTGCTTGGAGCTGTCCCTCAATCCAAGAGTTGGTCTGCAGAATCTGAAAGTGGACTTCAGGTGTGCTAGACTGATTTGGAAGAATAAAATCAGAGAAGCATTTTGCCTATCTCAGTGGTGATAAAAGCTCTGCTCTTCCCTTTTCACTTAACTTGTCCAGTAATCCTGACCCTTCTTGAGGGAATCAGCATAGAGAAGGCATCGATGATGTAAGTTAGTCCAGAAGCAAAATCTGTGGGCATACCTGGTGGGAGAAAATAACACTGAAAGTGAAATCACATTTATAATAATAACCTTGTGGGAAAAATACAAAGAAAATAGAGATTTCTAGGCAGAGTAACAAATTCATGTGAAGATGTTAGAAGGAAAAGGGTCAGAAAATTTTATTTCTTTGAAGGTTACCTCCAGTGTCATTTTAGCCTTACTTATACTTGTGACTACAAAGAATTTGTAGAACACAAATATTTATAGACCACAGAAGATTGCTGCCTAAAGTCTTGCTTGTGTAGTGCGAATATGCTTTGCGGCATTATGAGGATTTGTAGGAGCATATTACTGGATACAGGATTAATTTTTTATATCTACTTGTGTTGGTTAAAATATAATACTCTGGGGAACTGGGACATGTCTGTTTTGGAGTTGCTTTTGCTAGGGGAGTCAGATAGAGCTGTGTTTAGGGGCTACTCCAAGTAGTTTTGTGCTTGAGATTGTTCTGATAGCATTTCGACAAATCTGCAGTGCTGAGAATCGAACCTCCCAAGCTCTTGCACACAAAGGATGTGTTTAGTCAGTTGACTGGTGTCTTTGAGACTTGGATCAATTTCTACGGGTACCAGCCATCTGTGTTTAGACAGGTCTTTTCACAGCGTACTGAAAAGTTGTTTTGGGGGAAAAATGGTTCATAAAACATTTCTTTTGGGAGAATTGAAGGATTGAAAAAGTGAAATGAGTTGTGAGTTTACAGAATTTGGGAAATAAGAGTAATGTCACATTAAAATTAACTGAGAATGCTTCCATGTCTTTGCCTTTCATTTAATGACCCCTGGGAACAAACAGTGCTGACTTCATTGAATTTGAGTCTGCTTTGACCTGCACTGGTAAGGGAATGTTCTTGGGACTAGAGAAAGAATCATATCACAGGACTGGACCAATGAGGCAAGTTTATTTCTCCAAAATTATAGGGACAGTTAGAAGGACAGAGCTTGGAGCTCAAATGGCAGCAACAAGATGGAGGTCATGGTGACAGATTTCACTGCTTTCTGATATTTGTCTCGGTTTAGTGTCCATACTTATGAGGTAGAGCCCTCAAGATGTGCAAGCGAAGAAATTGGGGATAAAGGTTCAAGTTTGAACATCTTTGCTGGTCTTCCTGCCCTGTGATCTTCATCTGGCTGGTGCAGGCCTAATGTTGTGGTCATTGAAGAATTTACTGGTATAGCTCAGAAAGAATTTTTGCCATGACATGGTTTTATCCATCACAACATTTCAAGTCACAGAGGATTCACTAATTCTTGATAAACGACATGAAATATTTAAAAAAATAATAGATATAGTAAGTTGAGCTTCTGGTTCTCCTCCTGAGACCAATGTTTATATTGCACCAGGCAGAGACATCTCTCGGGACATCTAGAAGCCTTTAAAGCAATGAACCTGCCCTACTTTCTAGGAAGAAGGAGTGCCCCCAAGTCAGTGATCTCAGGAAGTCATAAGTTCTAGGTTCTCCTCTCACAGTGCTGTCATGTCAAAAAAAATCATGGCTGGCAATGACTAAGTATTTACTGCCTAATTATTCATGGTAGATTATGGACTCTGCCAGAGTCCAGTGTCCAGAAAATTGACAGGAGATGAAATGTAGTGATTCTTCATTCTTCTCCTGTGACACAGTAGGGCTAGCGGGTTCCTGTTTACTTACTCCATCAGCCCTGAACAAACCAGAGGGGGGAAACTTTGTCAATTAAATATTTCTCTCTTGGTTCATGAAAAGGGTCTAAAATTACATGCACCATTTCTATACTTTTAACATATTGATGGCTCCTACCTCCTTATATGATTTAAAATAAAGGTTCCAGATATTCTTTTGGTAGATCTTACCTTCTGTTGGCACTCTAAGGATTCCTCACAGGAGCTCTATTTGCCTGGCACTTTCAAATTTGGATTTGTTTGGGTTAGGTTGGGTTTTGCTTTAAAATATTTGAGCTCCCCAGAGAGTGACTTGTGTAACCACAGGGAAACCTTGGGGGTCCTAATAATAAATAAATAAATAAATACTTGATTTCTTACCAGAAATGTCCCTGCCTCTTGCAGCGCCCTGTGGAGGCTGGTGGAGGCTAATGGAGTTTATTGTAGTCTCAGTGCCTGCTCAACACAGATTAGTGAAAGAAAGATGAATGGGTGCTTGTTGGCAACTTGCAGCCAAATTTTTGTGGATTTTTTTTTTGCAGCCACAGCAGATGATGCTCAGGGGTTATTCCTGGCCCTAAACTCAAGAATTATTACTGTTAATAATTGATGCCAGATATTGAACCTGGGTTGACCACATGCAAGACAAGCACCTTATCCACTACACTATCTCTATGGTCCTTACTTGCAGTCAAATGAATTCAGTGCACATTGTGATCAAACTTTTCCCCCTGCAGGCAAAAATAAAAAAAAGGCAGAAACAAAAAGGGCTGTTGGTAGATCCTTTAAAATCTTTTAAATCCTTTAAATCTTAAAAATCTTTTAAATCCTTTAAATCTTTAAAAAATCCTTTAAAAGAAGAAAATTGTCAGAAGAAGAACTGGCTCAGGAAGAGGAAGGGGTTGGACCAACACAATCCTATAAACTGATGTTGCGTTACTCTTGAGCAAAGAATGATACTAGCCTTTGCAGATAACCAGGAAAAGAAAACCAAAATAAATACGTGTTTTCATGTTAGGTTCGATCTCTGGTACACATGGTCTCCAACCACTACTGGGAGCAAGCCCTGAACACTAACCCAGTAGTGGACCCAAAGCATCATTTTGCATGCACACCCATATGCTAAATAATTAATTCCATGATCAGTGTTTTTATGGCAAGGTTTTAAGTAACAGATTCCCCAGCTACTGGGCTTTAACTGAGTGAAGAAATTGTAGCTAGACTCATTGGCTAGCAAAGACTATGTATTTACTGCCATAAATATGGTAGAATCTGCCAGAGACCAGAGTCCAAACTGGGTGACCATGATGTCCCAGCACCACTGAGACTCTAGGGAGCAGGAGAAATAGAGTATGAGGGGAGCAATGTGGAGCCCCTTTCCTGACATCCTATAGCTCAGCTTTCAATTTGCAGCCCTGAGATCCTGCAATGGACCACAGGGGCACCTGGCTTAGGTTCTGTGTAGTCTTTGACCGTGGGGATGTAAATATTGATTTATGTCCCCATCCCATAGAAATTGCACACAGGGATCAGTTGCCCACTCTAGCCTGACACTGGGCTGCCAAGATGAAATCATGAGAGACATGCTCCCTTTACCCAAAGATAAATAAATAAAGATGTTTGTTATTGGGTCATATTCAGAGGGTCCTGTTGGATTGATCAGCCTTCAGCCTAAAGTGTTATGGCATATCAGGCTTCATCTTCATCCATTATGACTTCTTTTTTTATTTTTTATTTAAACACCTTTATTATAAATATGATTGTATTTGGGTTTCAGTCATGTAAAGAACACCCCCTTTCACCAGTCCAATATTCCCATCACCAATGTCCCAAATCTCCCTTCTAAATTTACATATACAGAAATATACAGAAAGTATATTTAAATGGGCTCTTTACCCTCACCTTTTCTCTACCCATGAGGGTAGTTGTATCTTCTCAATAAATACTGCAGTCCTGGTCAGCTTTTTACTCTTGCTCCACACGGCAGAAAGGTCCCAGGTTCCATGTTTCATCTTTCTCCAGCCTGGTTTGGATTATTTCTTGTGGCAGCCCTGCTCCAGACCCACTTCCTCCTTTACCCTAAGCATTGTGTTGGAAGAAATAAGCTGTCACTCTTGTCATGAAGACTGAGCTTCCTCCTCTTTCTGCAGTGTGTTCCCATTCATCACAGTTGCCACTTTTCATCTCTTTCTTTGTATTTCACTCATAATTATGTCTCTTGCCCACACCAGCATAGGTGATGTTCAAGGATGTTCAGGGAGATAATCTAAAGATGTTCTTTGATTTCTCTTTCCAAGAAGCTGCAATGGAGAGATCAGAGTGGGACAGCTGAGGAACAAGTGTCTGCCATAGATTAAATTGTCACCCATGGAGATAACATAAGTAAGGTGAATGTGGACAGGTGGGACTTTATAAGGTCTGACCTGAGATCTGTACTGCTTTCACCCTCAGGACTGACAAATGGGGACAAGCAGAAGGCTAGAACAATAGATGGATTAGGGCATGGAGGGCTCACATTAGCAGAATCGAGAGACACACTGCAAGCCTAAAAAAGACAAAGTTTAACTCTTATCCACTGCTGGTGGGAATGCCGTCTAGTTCAACCTTTATGGAAAGCGATATGGAGATTCCTCCAAAAACTGGAAATCGAGCTCCCATACGATCCAGCTATACCACTCCTAGGAATATACCCTAGGAACACAAAAATACAATACAAAAACCCCTTCCTTACATCTATATTCATTGCAGCACTATTTACCATACCAAGACTCTGGAAACAACCAAGATGCCCTTCAACAGACGAATGGCTAAAGAAACTGTGGTATGGGCCCGGAGAGATAGCACAGTGGTGTTTGCCTTGCAAGCAGCTGATCCAGGACCTAAGGTGGTTGGTTCGAATTCCGGTGTCCCATATGGTCCCCCGTGCCTGCCAGGAGGTATTTCTGAGCAGACAGCCAGGAGTAACCCCTGAGCAACGCCGGGTGTGGCCCAAAAAATCCAAAAAAAAAAAAAAAAAAGAAACTGTGGTACATATATACAATGGAATATTATGCAGCAGTCAGGAGAAATGAAGTCATGAAATTTTCCTATACATGGATGTACACGGAATCTATTATGCTGAGTGAAATAAGTCAGAGAGAGAGAGAGAAATGCAAAATGGTCTCACTCATCTATGGGTTTTAAGAAAAATGAAAGACATTCTTGCAATAATAATTTTCAGACACAAAAGAGAAAAGAGCTGGAAGTTACAGCTCACCTCAGGAAGCTCACCACAAAGAGTGATGAGTTTAGTTAGAGAAATAACTACATTTTGAACTGTCCTAATAATGAGAATGTATGAGGGAAATGGAGAGCCTGTTTAGAGTACAAGCAGGGGTTGGGTGGGGAGGAGGGAGACTTGGGACATTGGTGATGGGAATGTTGCACTGGTGATGGGTGGTGTTCTTTACATGACTAAAACCCAAACACAATCATTTATGTAATCAAGGTGTTTAAATAAAAAAAAGAAAAAAAAAGAAAAGAAATAAATGAAGGAAAAAAAAGACAAAGTTTACAATGAGAAACAAGTGTGGCATATATGCTTTCTGGGGCGAGGGCAAAAGTTCTGAAATAACGTAGCTTGTAGGACGCCTGCCTATCCACAAGACTAAGAACCACTCGTGTGGTTACAGGAGACATATCTATGCAGGTGTGTTCTCATATCTGTTTACATGGAGAACATTATATGTGATCTTCTGTGGTTAGAGGGACACATGTATGTGCTGAGGTGTATCTACATGAGACATCTGTGTGCTCAGTTGTGGGTACAGAAGACATGTTTATGCCCAATGTGCTTCACATAGGTGAAGAGTATAGGGACACATAAGTGTGTTTTGGTGTTGTTTCAGAAACAAGCCTGAAATTATGTCTGTGTGGCGTGTCTTTGTAATGATGGTCAAAGAAGATATTTCCCCATGGATTTGACATGAACTTACTTTGGTTCAGCTCCATTTTCAATGTTTTTGGATGCCCTGAGAAATGAGGCACTTTAGGGCTCTATTCTTTTGAGAAGATGTTGGCAATCTGTGTACATGTGGGGGTGCTATTTCTTTACCATAAGAGCAACTTTGAGGATTTAATTAATTAATTTTTGGTTTTTTTTTGGGGGGGTACATTGAGTGATGTTCAGTGCTTCTTCTTGTCTCAATACTCAGCACTATCATTACCGCTCATGGGTCCCAGAAATTGGGGTTGGCCTTATGTCAGGCAAGTTCCCTCCCTGCTATATTCTGTCCCCAGAGTTTTTAGCTTTGGGAATTTAAAGAATTATCAGAGTGTCTATAGGTACTCCTTAGGCAAAGATTTAAAAATATATAAAATAAGTCTCTTTCACTGGCAAATTCCCAGGTGCATCTACAGATACCCTCCAACCCAGGGAGAGAGGCCCCATCATTGTTTTCTAGAGTTTGAGATGGGGGGAGTAGAAGCAAGAAGGGGTGCTGAGTCAATAATTTTAATGTTCTCCCCTCCTAGATACCAGATGAGGTCACCCCCATGCTTAAAAAAATTTCATCTCTGTGACAAAGGCAGGAATACTAATTAAGTGTTTTTAGCATAATAGAAAGTCAATTTTAATTGTCCCAAGTGGAACTATTGTTTACAGTTACAGATGGCTGCCAGGCAGTACCTGGAGAAATAAATGAGGCCTGAGAGCAGGGAATTGCTTTGCATTCCAGGGGGATTGCAGGGAAGGCACTGAGTTTGCCACAAAAGGTGGCTGCACGAAAGTAGATTCCCTCTAAAGACTGAAGCACATTCTTTCCATTCAGAGCCTGCAGTGGGGCCACCATGTCTACTGATGCTCTTCACTTCCCTCTTGGTGGCTGCATCAGAGGGAAGATCTCTGAGTGGAGATCTTTAAGTAATTTCATCTCTGGGTAGAGCAGTAACTACCAAAAACAATCCCACAGTCAGCCTCCAGCCCACCACCACATCCAATGACCCCTCTGCTGTCTACCTTTCTTGAGATGAGTCTTCTTGGAGGAAAATGCTGGGGACCCAGATATTTGCCTCAAAATTCCCTTTCTTTCTCCACTGCCCCATGAAGGCTACATTTGAGCCCCTGACCTACCTCAAACACTCAGTGATTTATGCTGGTTCTTTGGATTTATAGGTCAAAACAGGACTTTCCTTACTACCCTTCTTCCTTCTGATCAGCACCGATCTGAAGATCTTTCTGACCTTTCAGAGTCTAAAACTGCCTCATGTGGTCCTTCATTTTATCGTATCTATTTTATGTAATATAATTTATTTTTTATTTTTAAATTATGGGCACATGGTTTACAAACTGTTATTAGTACGATTTTCTACATATACTAACCTAGCACTGCACCCTCCATCCAGGTGTCCAGTTTTGTCCACCTTTGTCCCACTGTCCCTCACACAACCCTTAAAGACAAGCTTATTTTTTTTATTATACAAGTAAAATATACTTTTTTTTTAGTTTTTCTTTTTTTAATTTAATTTTTATTTTGATCATAGTGGCTTACATATTGTTGACAGTAATATTTTAGGTACATATTTACATAAAATCAAGGGGGATTTCCATCACTAATTTGTCTTCCCTACACCTCCGTTTTTGTCCTACCTCCCATATGCTCTTCCCTCACCCCTAGGACTGCCAGAATATGTTGTTCCCTCTGTATCTAGCCTAATACTTAGTAGTCTTGCACCTGTTTGGTCCTGGTGCCTCCCTTATTTCCCCCTCTAACTGGGGGGCAGGACTAGCTAGTTCAAGTTACGTGGTTTTGTTTGAAGAAGGGAATAGTAGTAAACTGGGGTAAAGGTCTAATACGCAGAAAATAAGCGGAATTCTTCTAGAGGGTCTCATCCTCAGTTAGAGTGACGAAGGAGAAAAAGGTGAAACACTCCACCAGTACAAAAAGAAGTGTCAAATATCCATTGAGGACTCCAACAATAACGCTAAGCACCACCACCACCACCACCACCACCACCACCACCACCACCACCACCACCACCACCACCACCACAACAACAACAACAACAACAAAGAAACCGCCACGGTCTTGAGATAAGAAACATGGCAGAGCATATAATGAAAGAAAAGAAAAGAAAGTGTAAAGGAAACAAACTTAAACAATCCACATAACTGCTACACGATCATTTTTTATTTATTTGTTTGTTTATTTTAGGGCAACACCAGGATGTACTTATGTGCTCAGGGATAACTGCTAGTGGTATCAGGAAACCATAGGAATGCTAGGGATCAAACCTTGGTCAGCCTCATGAAAGGGCAATACCCAATCAGCCATACTATCCCCCCTATCCAAGATAAGCATTTCTTATTTCTCTATTGTTTCTTTATACTCTCCATATAAGAGAGATCATTGTGTCTGTTCCTCTCTTCTGACTACCTCCACAGAGCATCATAATCTCCAACTCTATTCATGTGGCAATAAGTTTTATGATTTTATTATTTTTCTTAGAGCCAAGTAGTATGCAATTGTGTATATCTTTCTTCTTTGTAGCCAGCTTCTGTTCTTGGGCACTCAAGTTGTTTCCAGATTTTGGCTGTTGTGAATAGCATTGTGGTGAACATAGGAGTTCAGATTTCTTTTCTTTTCTTTTTTATAATAAAATTTTTATTTTGATCATAGTGGTTTACATGTTGTTGACAATAATATTTTAGTTAAATATTTACATAACATCAGGGGGGATTCAGATTTCTTTTCTAAATTGAGTTTTTGGGCACTTGGAGCCCAGAAATTGAATTGCTGGGTCACATGGAAGTTCAATTTTTAGTTTATTGTTTAAGGGTTTATACACAAGATATGTTAAGCGATAGTAAAAACTCTACCAAAAATTGAACCTCCAAAAATGGGGAGAAGTGTTCAATAGATGATATTCTAATGGCCATAAAGTATATAAATATGCTCTACATCACTCGCCATTGAGGATATGTAAATGAAACCAATGAAATGGCATTTCACACCAGTGATACTGGCACACATCACAAAGAACGACAACAAGAAAAGCACTGCTGGCATATATATGGGGAAAAAGATACCTTCATTCAATGCTGTTGGCAGTGTTGACTGGTCCAAAATTTTTGGAAGTGCTTTATTTTAGTTACAAGGTAAACCAAGTCCTTTATTTCTCCATGTCCGGGCAACTCACTGTCTTAGTTCATTTCATTATTATCAGATCATGCCTGGGATATTAATAACTTAGAAACCTCTCTGGTGTTTCATTTCAACGCCAAGATGACAGCTACCTTTTGTACTGTTATCTGCTTGTCTCTTCATTGAAAGTAATCTGAGAAAACCACACACTAATAACTTCTAAGTTCTCCAATTGAAAAATCCCAGGGAAGGACAAAATTGAGAGATTGAATAGAGAGACTCAAGGAGGCTCTACCCGGGTGACATAAAGCAAATAGTACTGGACATCCTGCTCTGAGCTTCTTGAAGCATGTAGATTTTTGCAGGTTCCCATTAAACCTGTGTCTGGGAATTAGATACCTGAATAGAAACATTTCCTACCAGTTTCTCAGCTGATTCTGATGGAAGCTAAGTCTGTTAAAAGAAAATAATTAGTCCCAGGTTTTCTAAGGGAGAAATGCAAATATGTACTTGGGTAAACCAAATTGTAGTGTATCTTTTGCTTCTTAGCAAAGAGCCCAGGTCCACACACTATGCTAAGGAAAACTGGTTTCTCAAAATTCCTAAATGCTATTCCAAGAGCACTCCTGTAAGATGCTAAGTTTAAGCTAATTTTCAGTCTTTAAGGGTTACCTCACTTGGTGCAAACTGGCCCAGGATCACCGAGGGTCAACAATAATCTAGTCACCTACAGATCTTATTCTGTTTTTCTGTACAGCCTGTGCTCAAGGGTGCTTACGTAGCTGCCCTCCATTCAGCAGTTCAGTGAAATAATGATGTCCACACACTCCAAATCTGGCTCTCATTCTCCAGAGTGCTTTTCAGCGGAGCTTTGCTTAGATTTTCAATATTTCTCTAACTTAATTTGTGCCTGAGAGTTTTCTGGATCTCCCCTCCCACCCATACAAATTAGGATGCTTAATTCACAGAGGATATCGAGTCTATCAAACAGACTCATGTTTGAATTGCGAGTTAGTTTGATCTGAGATAAGTCAGTCAACCTTCCTGACCCAGATTCGCTCCTTGAGTTAAGTGGGAAATCTCAAGAATATTACAAAATGCCTTGTGAGAATTAAAAATCCCTGTGAAATCACTTATTAGATTTCAATGCTAGCAAGATGCTCAAGACACAGTACTTTCTGTTCCTTTGAAACTCAATGCAGTATCTGGTGGAAAGAGGAAAAGCAGCACACATTATTTTTGCTCAGTTCTTTAGCTTGAAGAATACTAACATCTGAGCCAGTAATTCCGTCTGTGTTTGTCTGGGAAATAGTACATTGTAAAAAAATTGAGTGCTGGTGCCTACTTCTAGGTTCTAAGAGCGCCCTCTTCAAGTATAAGAATATAAATATCCAGTGCTTTATGGGGCAGATATATCCCTTTGAAAATTATTGCCATTTTCTATATTATTATGTATAGAGGATTTTAGGAATTTTTTTGCTTGGTTTGTTTTTGACTTTTGGGTCATACCTGACTTTACTCATGGTCACACCAGTTTCTGTGCTAAGAGATTATTCCTGGTAGACTCAGTGTACCATATGGGAGTCTAGAGATTTACCTTAAGTCAGAAGCATGAAAGGCAAGTTACTACCCACTTCCTATCTTTCTGGCCTCTATAGTTTTGATACATTCAATGTTAAAAACAAGTTAATAATTCAAATTTTACCTAAAAATTGATCTGCTGATACAGTACAAGAATTAAGGAGATTTTCTTGCTTTCTTATAATCTGGGTTGATCTCTGGTACTACAAATGGTGTCCAGAGATCTAATATAGATCACTTCTGAGCAAAGAATAAATTCTAAAATCCATCAGGTGTGGCACCTAAGTCCCCAAAATATTTTAGTAAACTGTCATCAAAGAGGAAATGAATTGATAGCTTAATAGAAATTTTTTTTTCTAGGAAGAATTTTCAATCTTAGGAAGGAAAAGTCTCCTTGTGCTATGTGGGAGAGGCAAAGGAATACCTCTAGTCATCTTAAGTATTCAGTAACCTGAGGGCTAGATGCTTAACTCTAAGAGGCTATGGCTGCAGGTGGTTCTTTCCTCAGATTTTATTAAAATAAGTTTCAATTGGGCATGATATATGTTGCATAGATAAGACGACAATAACTTTTTCTTTATTTTAAATGAGGTTAGTTCTATACTGAACTATTCGATATAACTTCATGTTGGTGTGATGAGGCCTTTTTGATTCCTTAAACAACTACAGGGAAAGACGAATAATCAGTTAACTGGGAGCACAACAAAAGGACGGGGGTGGGGAGGTGTGAGAGAGAAACTGTGAGACTTTGATCATCAGGAAGTCTTCAGAGTCTTGATGTGTCTACCCTTGCAGGAGTGTAAACTGGTGATAAATCTGCCCTATAGGAGACTGAATTTCAGCATTAGGTTTCAGTGCCTTCCTTCAGGGGACCCTAGTTATGCTGTCAATAAAAACAAATTTAAGGAGGAGGCAGGAACAAGGATGTGTCATTTAATAGTCTCTATGGACAGTGTCCCAGAACACAGTGGAAGAATTCCTCATTCTGTCTACTTCCTGGTATAAACATTTCAAGCTTACACAAAAATCTAAAAGGTTCTATCCATGACCTTATGAACTTTCTTCCTAGGAAATATGCCATATCTTAAATTTCTGTTTCTGATTCTACCTTTATCCTGTCACCAAACTATTAACTCGCTGATATTAAAATGCTAGAAAAATTTCTTCTGAGATGACTGAGTTTTCTCAGACATCAAAATTATAGTATTGCAGCTGCCAGCTCTCATTTCTTATAGCTTATGTTTTGGCTAAAAGCCTAACACCAACCCATCAAATTCTGAAAAGGTAGGCAGATATAAATAATGTGTCCAAATAGAAATTAGTAAGATGGCTATCAATAAATGAAAAATAAATTTTGTGTAATGTATCTGAACACAAGTTAATAAATTAAGTTCTTTATTTTCCTTTATGGAAAACCAGACTTCTGATTATTGCTAAGATTTATCTGGCTATTTTTAACAGAATCACATTTCATGTTTTAGAAGAATAAATAATAAATAAATAAATTTAAAATTTAATAATAAATAAATGTATAAATAAATACATAAATTTAAAATTTATTTCTTAATCTCTTTTTCATAATTTTCATTCATGTAATTATTTTCAAGACTGTTATATTAACCCTTTAATTAAATTCTGATAGAAACTTTGCATTAATGTGAAGTCCATCTTAATTCACTTATTTATATATTTATATATATATCAGGAAACTGATCTAAAGAAATTAACTGACTATTTTAATGAAAAGCTATGATCAATTCAAGAAATTTGTTTCTTTAAAACTTACTATGCTTCAGAAAGTCAAGTAAACTCCTACTGTAGATCTGGAATGTTTAGTCATCATTTCTTTTACTTCTAAAAATTTGTGTGTTCATAGTAGCTTTGGTTGATTTTAAAATTTGTGTTGTTAAAGGATGTTTTAATGTTAATTGTAATGTCTTAGTCTGATTACAGCATTCATTTACTCATGAGTAACTGTAGAAGAAGGAACATGGGTCAAGAAGGTTAAGGATAGTTCTCCTTACTCAGAAGAAAAGTTAAGATTATCTCTTGATTATCCGAGAATCAACTTACCATTCTGTATATGAGTCATGCTAGTCACTGTCTTTGTTATCTAAATTCACCACAGAAATAATATCTAGAATGAGCATAACTTTCAATAGAAATTTATTTCTCATAATGTTATTGTCTAGAAACTCCTGACCAATGTACTTGACAATTTTCTGGCTGGTGACTTCTCTTCCTGAACTTGCATATGGTTACTTTTACCTTGGCCCTTATAAATTTAAAAATAAGCTTATTGTCTTTTCTTCGAAGAACATAAAACCCATCATTCGGTACCCACCCTCTGAGCCTCCTTAACAATGACCCCACCCCAAATCCTATAGTTAAATATGATGAGATTGGGGTTTGAGGGTTTAACATATGTATTCGGAGAAGGTAAAATTATATAAATCAGTTCTTTATAGCTGGTCACACATATTCCTCTGTACCAGTTAGGTATGTAAAGAGGTAGCCTGAAGCTCAGGTATTATAAAAAATAGATTTTATTTGCTCATAAATGTGTTATTAGAGCATTGTTTGGTGGGAGATCACTCATCACTACCCTACTTAGCACCAACTAAGGTAGTTTCAGTAATGTATTTTTGAATCATATCTTCATTGGTAGAGTATCCAGGGAAAGTGAGAAGGGCAGTCACTGAATAGGAGTAACTAGCCAACATACATTATCTCCTTTCTGGCTTGTTGGCCTGGTGAGGTTAGGATTGGTAAAAACAGCACACATGTTACATTAGGTACAAAAATTAGGTTCTGCTAACTTCATTAAAGCAGGTTCTATGATTCCCCTTCATGATCCACTTGATCTACAGGTCCTGGGAACTGATCCCTGTCCTCTGGATTTCCCAAGCTAGATTTTCAGGCTAAGGTAAAGTAGACCTCATTATAGGAATAGGAGAGGTCAACTCCCTCCTCTGCTTGGGGCTGAGCATCTTGTCCTTTATCCAAATAAAGAACTTTAAAATATAGTCAAGTTAAAGAGTTTTGTCAATAGAAGAACCAAAAGAACACTGGCTTCTCTCAAGGAAAAAGAAAACTGTAAAGTCAAGTAAAAAGGTTATAGCCAGACATGGGTATATTAGATAAGAATAGACTATCTGAGAATGAAGCTGCTTCAGAAAACTGGTTTTGTCCAATCTTTTCCTCACTACACAGCTTGGGCTCTCAGAGCATGTAGAAGTCCTCCCTGGGGCTTCCAGAATAACTTTGAAATATGATAGTTTCTTTATTCTCTTCGTATTTTTAGATCCTTTCTTCCTTGCCTGGCTATCAGGGGGAAGTTTTGGTCTTCTATGGAAAGCTGACTCCCTTTCAGGTGATATAATTTCTCTCCAGTTGATATAATTTCTCTTTAGTTTTTGACTTCATGACATTAACCATTAGTGGGTTCCTTACCTGATAGCCTATGTGGACATGAAACCTAATTAACTCACATAGCAACTGGTTTATTATTGTGGGCTAGGACCTCATCCTCCATTGTGCCTGCCCATGTTCTCCATCATCTGTAGAAGCTGGATTGTGTTTCTGTTCAAGAGGTTGTTGAATGTTAAAGGAAAGAGAGAGAGATACAAAGGAAGAGTGGTCTAAGTTCAAACTTTGAAAGAAAGACCTGGTACATTTTCCCTTTAAATTAAAGTGAAAACTTTATACATTCATATTCAAGAGAGTAATAGGGATATCTCTCAGTGTAGGAGACGAATATCTGTTTGTCAATCATACTATATGAGGTTCCTGGGAGTTTATGTCTTCAGAATATATCACCATATATTCTCTAAAAGTTCATAATCGATTACTTGTGATTACTGGAAATCACAAAGGATAGTCAAGAGCAAAGAGAGAAGCGGAAGTCCTGTTTAAGTTATAGACTTACTCCCCACACTTCTACGTGACTGGTATAGGCTTATAATACTGCCAGGCTTCCTGTTTTGATCCTTCTAATTCCTGCATTTAGGTTCCCTAAACGCCTCTTCTTTCAATTCTAAATCCAAACTTCTCTGGAAAAAATCACCATTCCAAGAGGCTTTCAACTTTTGTCTGTCAAGATAAAATACATCTAAAGTTCAGAATCTGAACTGACTTCAGTGTAAGTTTGCTTTCTATAGATTATCTCTGGTTTATTTCTTGAGGGGAATCGGGGTGTGGAAAACTTGATTTTGCAAGCCCCATTCATTTCCTGCTCTTGTCTGTAGCTCATAAGGTTGCTCTACAGACAATTGATCTGTAATTGTAGCATTCATATTTCCATTAAAAATGTATTCTGTTCCCTGAGGGAAATCTTCCAAATGGCCTACTTTCCAGAACAGGACGTCAGGAGTACTGATGCCTGTCAGCTGTAAGTGTTAAACAGAATTATGAAGGCAGCTCTAGTTTTAACATAGCTGATATGCACAACAGAAACCCTTAAAAATTGGGGACTTCCCTTCCTAATATATCCCAGATTTATTTTTCACTGACATCTACACACCCTAAATGCAGAGCAAGGGCAAATGCTGACCCAAGCATGACTGTTTCTAATGAGTGCATTAGGGGGTCTGAGGAGGCAAACTGATAATGGAATGATTGTTCCTCTGTATATCTTTGGGATAATGAGACCAAATACATAAGGCAGGATCTTTTATAATGAATATGCATAGATGTGTAGACTTTGAATTTGAGTGCACATTCCCTTGAATTTTCCTGAATTTCCTGGGACTTACATGGATGCTGACCTCACAGCATTGGTGCCTAGGTGGTTAAGGCCTTGGAATTTGATAATCACTGAGCCCCTCCAGGTCCTACTTTTCTGTCTGGGATCCCATATCTTATGATCCTTTCCCATGATATGCTCAGACCTAGCTTAGGTCACATGCTTCTGCACACCCAAGAGGTCAAAGTAATACTGGCTAGTTACCTTGGATCACTTTAAACTATTAGGAACTCTCCAGGGACAAGGCACTGTTCATCTATCTTGCACAGAATTCCTTTGTGTGCTCTGATTTTCAGTGGATCTGGGTCGGTAAAACTGGTTTTGAGGCATAATTGATCTTACAGTAGGGGGAACTCGCCATGAATATGGCTGATCCAAGTTCAATATTTTACAGTCCATAGGTTCCTCCACATTTACAAAGGAGTGAGGCAAAAACAACAATAAAACTGGTCTATCTCCTGAGTGGGTCCTTGGATTTCTATGTTGTATCAGCAAAGAAATTCTTAAGGTTTTTGATATGAATTATTTGCTTGACAACTTTAAGACTGTAGCTTTGAATTCCTTGATGTTCAGGTCTCCCATTAGCTCCTTGCTGATTCTCTTGTGTTTTTCCTTTCTCCAAATATGCATGCTACTGGCTATGCTCTCAAGTTCCCACTGTACCTTTGGTCTGCCACAATGTTTTGTTTTTTGTCTCTAGATCCCCATACTGTCTTTCAAAATCCATAGCCCCTTGGTATTCTGTCCCTTTGGCTTTCCTGTGTTCTTGGGCCACATGGCTGAGAACTGCTGTTTTTCTGCATTCCACTGATGTACAAGTGAAAGGTTAAAGAGGAAAGTTGCTCTCCTGTATTCCTCTGATAGATTTATTTTCTTTACTCCTTAGCCATTTTCATTTTTCACTTGACTGGTTACCACTCATGATGTTAAGATTTAAAATAACCAATTGTATTAACTAGATGTCTTGCCCCCCCCTTGTGGCTCCTCTCCACTATAAACAATACATGAACTTGGGAGAAGTGCTTTGACCCTTCCTTCCTACATATAACACACAAACATTTGTTTTCTCTGTTCTTTGTAATGAAATAGTACCAAAAGTCTCACCCTGACACTGTGACCCAAGGAAAGGGTCACAGTTGCTATCTTCTCTATTCCACATCTCTTTTCTCTGCAAGACCAAAACACATCCAGCCAACTTAGCTTTTTCATCCCCCTAGTAACCACCATTTTTCTCATAGTCTAAGACTGACTGTGTCATTTATTGCTACTTTATTTTTATATTTCACAAAGAAAATTCTCCTGGCATTTTTTCTGAGATATTTTTCTGATGTAATCCCCTCAATTTTCATTCATGTAGTTCCAATGGTGAGATTTCAATTTGTCATACAGCTGAGTAGTATTCTAGTATATCCTCAGGCCCCTTATCATTTTCTAATTTTTTATTAGTGGTCATGTAAGTTATTTTAATACTCAGATATAGAATGTAGTGTTGTAATGAGCAAACACAAATTATTTGTATATTTGCTTTTATATTCTTGGGATAATTCTATATATTGAATATTAATAATTTGGTCCATATCTGGCAATGCTCAGAGTTTACTCCTAGTCCTGTGCTAAGGAACTTTTTCTGGTGTGTTCAGAGGGCTATAAGGGTTCCTAGGAATAAAATGTGAGTTGGCTGCATGTAAGACAAGAGCCTTACCCACTCTAGTGTCTCTCTTGCATCATGTACTTTCATATTCTTGAGCTCCATATCTAGAGGTGGAATTTCTGAGTTTTATGCAGTTTTAGTTTACAAATTTTGAGGTTTTTAAAACATTTGCCCTAGAATAATGCCAATTTATATGCCAACACACACTCAATGAAAGTTTCTTATTTGCTACATATTTACTAAAGCTTGTTGGCCCTGTTATTTTTTAAAAGGCTACCATCACAAGTGTGGATTTATCTCATTATGATATTGATTTGTAATTCCCTTTTGTAATTCCCAAGTAATACATTTTATTGATAATTTTTAATGTACCTAATGGCCACCTGAAAATCTTCCTTGTAGAAAAAACTGGTCTCAGTTCTTTTGCTCATTTTTGATGGAGTTGTTTGCTTTATTGTTATTGAGTATATGGGTTCTTTATATATTCTATATATTAACCTCCAGTTTGACATGGGCTATGAAAATGTCTGTTCGGAGTCAGCCACTACCTTTCTATTTTTGTGAGGGTTTGTTCACTGTACAAAATGTTTCCATTTTGAGATATTTTTAATTTTTGCTTTGTTTTTCTTGCAACTGGAATCAGGTTCTTTAAGCAGTCTTTGAAGATAGTGTGTTTTTTTGTTTTGTTTTTTTCCTTTATTTAAACATCTTGATTACATATATGATTGTGATTAGGTTTCAGTCATGTAAAGAACACCCCCTTCACCAGTGCAACATTCCCACCACCACTGTCCCAAATCTCCCTCCATTCCACCCTACCCCCACCTGTACTCCAGACAGGCTTTCCAGTTCCCTCATTCATTCACATGATTATGGTAGTTCTCTGTGTAGTTATTTCTCTAACTGTACTCACCACTCTTTGTGGTGAGCTTCATGAAGTGAGCTGGAAGTTCCAGCCCTCCTCTCATTGTCTCTGAGGATTGTTGCAAAAATGACTTTTATTTTTCTTAAAACCCATAGATAAGTGAGACTATTCTGAGTCTCTCTTTCTCCCTCTGACTTATTTTACTAAGCATGATAGATTTCATGTACATCCATGTATAGGAAAATTTCATGACTTCATCTCTCCTGACAGCTGCATAATATTCCATTGTGTATATGTCCCATGGTTTCTTTAGCCATTCGTCTGTTGAAGGGCATCTTGATTGCTTCCAGAGCCTGGCTATTGTGAATAGTGCTGCAATAAATATAGATATGAGGAAGGGGTTTTTGTATTGTATTCTTGTATTCCTAGGGTATATCCCTAGGAGTGGAATAGCTGGGTCGAATGGGAGCTCAATTTCCAGATTTTGGAGAAATCTCCATATCGCTTTACATAGAGGTTGGACTAGACGGCATTTCCACCAGCAGTGGATAAGAGTTCCTTTCTCTCCACATCCTCGCCAGCACTGATTGTTCTCATTCTTTGTGATGTATGCCAATCTCTGTAGTGTGATGGTATATCATAGTTGTTTTTATTTGCATCTCCCTGATGATTAGTGACAAGGAGCATTTTTTCAAGTGCCTTTTGGCCATTTGTATTTTTTTTTATGAAAGCATCTGTTCATTTCTTCTCCCCATTTTTTGATGGGATTAGATGTTTTTTTCTCGTAAAGTTCTGTTAGTGCCCTCTATATTTTGGATATTTGCCCTTTATCTGATGGGTGTTGGGTGAATAGTTTCTCCCACTCGGTGGGTGACTCTTATGGCACACATATCCTATGATTTTTATTAATTTGATGGTTTGATTCTTACATACAAGACTTTGATTCATCTTGAATTAATTTTGCGAATGGGAGTTAAGCAGTGGGATCTAATTTCATTATCTTATATGTGGCTGCTCAGGTTTCTCAGCAACATTTCTTAAGGATGAATTTATTTTGATTCATTTGTTGTATATTAATTATCTATGTATAGTTAGTTTTATATTATAGATTTTAACTTGTATTCACTTGGTCTTTGTATCTTCTTTTATATAAAACACTATGGTTTTTCTTACTGATGCTGTGCTGTATAGTTTTGAGTAAGGGTCCATAGTAAATCCTTTTGCTTTGTTTTATCACCTCTAAAATGATCTTTGTTACCTTTTGTTTTTCAATAAAAATTTTAAGATGTCCTATTTCTTGTAAAAGTGTCATTGGAATTTTGATAGAGATTATTTTGAATCAGTATGTTGTGTTAGACAAGCTATATACTTTAAGAATATGTATTCTGGCACCAGAAAGAGAGTATAGAGGATATGGCATTTGTCTTGCATATAGCCAACTTGTATTCAATTCCCAGCATCCCATAGGGTCCCCTGAGCCTGCCAGAAGTGATTTCTCAGTGCACAACCAAGTACAACCCCTGAACACCACTCGTTGTGCGTACCCCCTGAAAAATTTAAATTATTACAAAAAATTCTATCAAACTGTGAGGGTAAAATATCTTACTATTACTTTCTGTCCTCTACTTATTGTAATAATATTGCCATTTCTACTCACTGTATAGGTCTTTTACCACCTTAAATTGATTGCCAGGCAATTTGCTCTTTTGATGTGATTATAAATGGGACTATTTCATTAATCTTTCACTCTCTTATTCATTGTTTGCAGAGCACCAGACTTTTGTGCAGCATTTTTTGTATAAGATAACTGAATGTTTTGTTGGCACTCTGGTCTCATCTCCATGAGCTAGCAGGAAAGCATCTATGATCCAGCAGCAAGCTCCACTCTCACTGTATCCATCCGGGATATAAATGAGCAGTAGCTAATAGCACTTAAATAATAGATGTTCCATTTCACGATGAACATCATGGACATTTTATTTAAATTGCAGGAAGGCACTTCATGGACAGCAGTGACCTCAGAAAAAAAGTTGTGGAGGCAAGTCTTTGGTATCTCTAAGTGCAGGGAATGAATCAAAAAAGTTTATTCAAGGCCAGAGCAGTGGTGCAGTGGTATGGGTTTGCCTTGTATGGGGCTGACCTAGGACAGACCATGGTTTGATTCTCCAATTTGGTGCCCCAAGCCAGGAGCAATATTTGAATTCATATTCAGGAGTAACCCCTGAGCATCAACGGGTGTGACCCCAAAACTAAAAAATGTGTATCATCTCGCTCTGTGTTGATGGCTGATGTGGTCATATCACATGAGTCAGTGGAAGGATAGAGAACACAATTAGGAAGAAGAAACTAGGAAGAAGGGTAGTAGGAAACTCACCCTGGCTATGAAAAGTAAGACTCAATTATTGTTCTAGTATTGGGTTCTATACTTTTCTTAGGCCGTCAGTTCAAGACAACTCTGGAATAGCACCTCAACATGTGTGGTGTTCCCAGAGAAAATTCCAAACTGCCCAATGAGTCTTGGGTGGAATTTTGCTTGGGTTCTGTAGACTCGAATGATACTCTGACTCACTCACGACTCATTAGTTCTTGAAGTTGAGTCATATGTGTGCTCAATATTATCCTATGTGGTCATTTCTGAGTCATTGCCTTGGGCTTAGTCCAATGGAACAGCTTCAGAAACTTTTAGAATGGGGTCTGAGACACAGAGTCTTTGTGAGGTTATGTTAGGCATAAAAATGAGAGTCCTAGTTGTCACAGGATATGATTGGAATGAATAAACCCATCTATAGAGTGTAGCTTTATCCCAGACATAGGGCAGTGGGCAGTTATTATTGGAAAACTCTTTAGGGGCGAGAGAGATACACAGTGGGTAGGAACTTGCCTTGCATACAGCCAATCCAAGTTGATCTCAGGCACCCACCAGAGTGTTTCCTTAGATCAACAAGTAAGTCCTGAGAACTGCCAGGTATGGCTGAAAGCAAAAGAAAACAAACTCTTATGTGATAATGACCTTTCTTTTTTTTTTTTCTTATAAGTGGACTTTGTTAGATTTCTTCTGTTTTTTTTTAAATACAGAATTTTGATGAAAATTTCAGAAATGAGATACATTAATGGACCTCTCGGAATTGACTGTTACTGGGTTGGGTTTTTTGGTGCTTTTCTTTTCTTTTCTTTTTTCTTTTCTTTTTTTTTTTTTTTTTGATTTTTAATTTTTGGGTCACATCCAGCAGCACTCAGGGGTTACTCCTGCTCTACACTCAGAAATTGCACCTGGCAGGCTCGAGGGACCAATGGGATGCCAGGATTCGAGCCACCATCCTTTGCATGCAAGGCAAATGCCCTACCTCCATGCTATCTCTCCGGCCCCTAGCTTGGTTTTTTTTTTATTTTATTTAAACACCTTGATTACATACATGATTGTGTTTGGGTTTCAGTCATGTAAAGAACACCACCCATCACCAGTGCAACGTTCCCATCACCAATGTCCCAAGTCTCCCTCCTCCCCACCCGACCCCCGCCTGTACTCTAGACAGGCTTTCCATTTCCCTCATACATTCCCATTATTAGGACAGTTCAAAATGTAGTTATTTCTCTAACTAAACTCATCACTCTTTGTGGTGAGCTTCCTGAGGTGAGCTGTAACTTCCAGCTCTTTTCTCTTTTGTGTCTGAAAGTTATTACTGCAAGAATGTTTTTCATTTTTCTTCAATACAAAAACCCCTTCCTTACACCTATATTCATTGCAGCACTATTTACCATAGCAAGACTTTGGAAACAACCAAGATGCCCTTCAACAGACGAATGGCTAAAGAAACTGTGGTACATATACACAATGGAATATTATGCAGCTGTCAGGAGAAATGAAGTCATGAAATTTTCCTATACATGGATGTACACGGAATCTATTATGCTGAGTGAAATAAGTCCTAGAGAGAGAGAAAAACGCAGAATGGTCTCACTCATCTAGGGGTTTTAAGAAAAATGACCTTTCTAATCTTAGAACTCATCTATCTGTCTTGTTAAATGCTTATCTACCATGCACACTTCCCTACAACTTGGGGATATGGTGACTTGCTAGAAGGGGATTTAGTAGCTTGAAGTAGAGAATCTGTTAGGAGAACTAGATTCACAGCAGAGAAATGAGGTAAGTTCCGAACTTCATGTGGGCCTTGCATGGCTTTGCTTAAAAAGGCAGAAAAAAACCTTAAGTGTGTGTTTATCATCTTTGCAGTGAGATGTGGCTGAGAGCAAACCCAAGGCCAGAGAGTAGGGTTGGTTCAAAGTGGAAGTCATGAGTTTGCTGTGTCAGTAAAGATGCTCAGAATTCTCAGGGCAGGGAGAGTGGATACCAAGGAAGATGCTATGAGTGCAAGCCCATCACAGACCATGTCTCTGTCCAGATTTCTCTGCCTTGCCTTTGCCCAGGTCTCTGAAAAAACTTACGGACGTGTCTATAGAGTTGAGTTGGAGACCCAACAAAGAGTACCATATTGGTTTTCTTTCTTTTTAGTAATACAGCTAAATGTATTACTACATTTCGAGAAATATTTATTATTTTATATATAAATCTTTATTTAATCACCATGATTACAAGCATGTTTGTAGTTGGGTTTCAGTCATAAACAGAACACCCCCCTTTCACCAGTGCAACATTCCCACCATCAATGTCCCCTTTCTCCCCCAACATATTGGTTTTCTTAAGGAAAAAGAATGTTCTATGTTACTGGGACCAGATGTACCTCATTACTTCAGTGCTCAGGGGAAGCAGAACCAAATATTTACCATAGCTGCCTGGAGACAAGAGTCAACAACGGTTGTGCCTGGGGAACTTACAGCAGAAAATGAATTTGATTTTTCCCAATACCTTTTCCCCTATGGTCATGCTAAGCACTGCTTGTTCAGGGAAATTAAAAAATATGAATAAATATTTTAGTAACCAATAATCCCACCTCATGGTGCATTGTGGGGTTCTCCCCTGTGCTGCTGGCTGGCAGCTTCCTGCCTGCCACTGTGTGTGTAGGTGCTGTTATGCTTCTGTTTTATAGAGCTTTACATAATAATGTGCTTTCACATGCTTCCAGCAAGCAGTCTGGCTATATTGGAGAGGTCTGGGCTGACCCAAGATTATCACATTGCCTAGAGAATGTCAAGTGTTCCAGGATCATTTTCTTTTCTGTCAAGTAAGTCATTGATGCCATTTGGGGTTTGTGAGTTTTAAGTGTCAGCCAGCTCTGGCACACAGTACCTACGTGTTCAGTCCTTTTGAAAAAGCCAAACAAAGACTTGTAAGGACTCTTTCAGTTTGAGATACACCCAAATCCCAGCCCTACTTGATTCTGCAGCCAAGTGTAACATTCTGTTTAAATGCATTACCTGCGTTTTGGTATGTTTATTGTGTTGTCACTTAGATAATACAATTCTGGGTTCAAATATCATAAACAAAAGTTAGATTAGTTGACCTTTTAATTTTATTTTTATTTTGATCATATTGGCTTACATATCTTTCACAGTAGTATTAGGTACATATTAACATTGAATCAGGGGAATACCCATCACCAAATTTGTTCTCCCCCATCCCTGTTCCCTTCCTGCAACCCATATCCCCCACCATCACCCCCCAGGCTGCTATAGTAGGTGGTCCCCTCTTTGTCTAGCTTACTATTAGTAATCATATATTTGTTGGGTCCAGGTACCCTCCCTTGTTTCCCATCTATTTGAGAGGCGGAGCTAGATAATTCGAGTTATGTGGTTTTGTTTGAAGGAAAGAAAAGCAATAGAATGGGGTAAAAAAAAATAAAGAAAAAATAAAAGAAAAATCAAATAAGCTGAAAATGGGTGGAGTCCTTCTAGAGGCTTTCAACCTCAGTTTGAGAGAGGACATGAAAAAGGTAATTGAAACACCACAACAATACAGAAAGAAATATCAAATTAAATTGACCCTTTTTAATGCGACTCTTGGACAGAAAATGCCAGGCTCTCTCTAAGGTTCTGAAATCTAGAACATCCAACCTCATGAAGCCTTGGCTTTCCCTCTGCCCTTCCCTTCTTCCTTTTTTCTCCTTCTCCAGACCAGCTTCTCGGAGTCCACTTACCTATCAGTTCAGGCTGGCATCCCTCCAACCTCACAGAATGCTACCAAAAAGTCTTCCCTGCCTGACTCTGGATTGTCTGTGGGGGTAGGGAAGGGTAGAAGGGTTAACCCAGGGTAAAATCACTGACCTAACATGAGTTCCAGATCCATCAGTTCATGCCAGGTTGGCTACCACATGCAGAGCCCACACCATGATACAGTGATGTAGAGGGACAGATCCCTCTGGGAAAGTCATGCCACAACCCAGTAGTCATCAGAACCCTTTTCTTGGTGCCAAGTCTATAGAATGGAAGCGTTAGATTTAATTGCTAGCATCAGAGAATCCTCATGTAGACACATTAGCCAGTAGGCCATTAATGTTATTAACACTTGTTACATAGATGAACATCTTTGCAGATCTCTAACATAAGGATTGCTTGGTATAGACACGTTTTCCAATGTTCTTACTGTGTGTGCGTGGTATATTATGTGTGTGAGTATGTTCAGACTCATGTATATCTTATTTCCTAGACCACTGCATCTTTGAGCCTGGTCTATGTAAGTCTTCATCCCACCAATTCTACTGCTATGACAGTTTTCTCTTGCTTTGGTCTTCATTGTTTAATCAAGCTCTTGATCTGGGCTTCTGCCCAATTTATCCTTAGTATGATTCTGGAAAAAGGTCTAAAAACTACTGGATATATCAAGGGAAATGGCCTATGGAGTAACTATCCTGCCTTATATTTATTTAGATTTTGGTTGTTTTAGTAATTTGAACCACACATGGTGGTTCTCAGAGCTTTCTCTTTCATCTCTACTCAGAGTGTACTTCTGGCAGTGTTGGGGAAACACATGTGGTGCTTGGGATAGTCTATATTGCAAGATAAGTGCCTCCTCTACTGTTCTATCTCTCTGACAACATGGACTGATTTATAAGCCAGGATACAACGAGGGTGGAGTTTATTCTCTTGTCAGCGATGTTGGCTGATTTCGATCTCTAGCCTAACTAACACTGGTGAGATGAAACATCCCATGGCTTCCAGCCTGCAGGAAGCCTGTTCCTGAGGGAAGAGCAAACTTTGCTGATATTTATCGAATGTCTGCTTAGAGATTGACTGCCATCTTCCACTCTGCCTGCCTGAAATCAATAAGAAACTTAATGAAGTGAAAAATGAAATCAATATTTAATTCCCCCAGGTAAGAGATACTTTCATGGCCTCTTTTCAACTGCCAACTCTCCTCAGTAGCAGAGGTAACAAAGTTTGGCCATCTCCATTACCACCAAGATGAAGAACTGGGAGATCCTCCTGGTAGCATGTTCTGTACTTCTATATGACTGAATTTCTGAGTCAATGTTACCGCATTGCCCTGGGATGCTTGGGGTCTTGCTTCCTTGATTAAGAGTCCACAGTAACCTCAAATGGATACTGAATGGTTGGACAGTATTTGTTGACTATAAATCACTAAATATTGGAAGGAACTCTCATTGAGTCAATCATTTGACACAAACCTCACTCTCTGATATATGGATTCTCATCTAATTATATAAATGAAAATACAGGCACACAAATAAACTTAGTTGTCCTGGGAAGCTTATCATTTTTCTGACTTGGTTTCTCTCAGGAAGAGCTCAAGTGGGGGCAGAGGTTGGGGGAAATCTAGTGAGAAATTGGCATTACTCACGAGATTTCTGTCTATGGTATATGCCCTGCTATATTTGGTCAGGCCTTTGAGAGCTGTCACTAGTGGTCTTGAAGGAAGCGTGCAGTAAGCTTATTTTGTCTCCAACTCTCAGAGACTGTGTGAGGTGATACATACTGTTGGTTTTGGTGACTGGGGAGTAGAGTGATTTTTTTATGAGCATGGACAGGACAGGCAGGGCAGGATATAAACCCTCCTCAAATGTTTCTTGCTGTATTCATTCCAGAGACTGTGGCTAGAAAGTCGCTGAGCAGGAGGCTGGAGGTGGCAAGAGGGAAATTGTGACTTACCCATAACTATTATCTGGGCTGACGTGGGATTCAACACAAGGTCTTTCAAAGGCTTCATGAAGCATATGTCCAGATAATAGCATGGTCACATATGTTCCTTATGTCCCATCTCAGTCTCCCCTTCTATTCTCCTCCCAGCTTCTCTCCTCTATCACTGTTCTCGCCACCAGTCTGTCTCTCTTGCCTTCCCTCTATGTGTTTCCCAATTGGATGGTTTACTTCATCTTTTTGTTTTCTTTAGTTGTGAGGACATGCCCAGAAGTGCTCAGGGCTTACTCCTGGCTCTGTACTTCTAGATCTCTCCTAGTGAAATTTGGGGGACCATATTTGATGCCTGAGATTGACACAGAGTTTTCTGATTACAAATAAAGTCTCATGCCTGCTGTACCATCAATCCAGCACCAATAACCTGGTTTGGGTAATTTATTCCTTTTTGACCCAAGCCAAGGGTCTTGGTCCTCAGCCAGGTTGCACATGCACCAAGGCTGATAGAAGTCTGATAGAAGATCATTCTATCTCTGACTCAATACTGTTTCAGAAGGGAGCATCCGATTTGATTCTGTAGCTGTGGCAGAGACAAACTCCCTTTGCCACTTCAAGAGCCTTAGAAAAGTATCTAAGTTTCCAAAAGCAATGAAGGGAAGGAGGGATGGATGTATGCTTATATACAAGTACACAACAATAAATAAAAGAACAAATAATCGAAAAGCATGTTATGATTAATAATTATTTACTCTCTTGAATCTCTCTATTGTTGGATGGCAGAATAGAAACTAGCAAAGCTCTTATTGGTCTCAGTGGCCAGGGCTTTTCCTCCTTTTTTCTGAAATGGTATTCACTGACTCAGTCCTGAAGTCACAGAGGTGCTGGGTCTAAAGGGTATATAGGCTGCTCATGAAGACAGAAGGTGATGTATTTTCCCCTCCAGGACTCCAGGTTGTGATGGTGGGTGGCACAGGGCCTTAGTAGGATCATGCAAAAATACAGATTATTGGGGCCAGAGCAGTGGCATAAGTGGTAGGTTATTTGCCTTGTGTGTGCTAATTAGGACAAACTGCAGTTCAATCCCCAGGTATGCCATATGGTCCCCCAAGCCAGGAGTGATTTATGAGTGCATAGCCAGGATTTCCCCTGAGCATCACTGGGTGTGACCCAAAAAAGCAAAAAAAGACTATTGCTTTAGATGACTTCTTAGAGAAACCTGAATAATGAGACACGTAGGCTAGCTGTTTACCACTACTAACACCCTAGTACTCAGGGACTATTCTTGGCTCCTTGCACAGTATTGACCCCTAGAAATAGTCATGAACCATGGGTAGTGGTGGGAATCAAACCATGATTGGCTGCATACATGGCCTACATCCTGCCCTGTCTTGTGACCCATGGTTCAGCAAGGCAAGATCATGCATCAGCAAAGTATCTTTGCAGGATAATTCTGGCAATATAAAAATATTAGAAGTATAAGGGGAAAATACCCATAATTTAACTGGTTTAAGTTCCTCTGCTTATTCCTCTGATACCATGACTACAGCAGACACTGGTTTCTGTGTTGCTAATGTATTTTACTATATTGGTCTTTGTCTAGTCTAGGTAGCTAGATTCTCCCTGCCTCTGAATGGAGCATCAATGTCAGTCTGGAAGAATCCTGTGAACAGGAGCTCTTTCCACAAGACAAAAGGTTCCAGCATTCAATTTAATCAGCTCCTTTGGTTTGAAAAAGCATAGAAACAAGTTAGTAGGATGTCAGTATTGCTCAAATTATATTCAAATCAGGAAGTATTGCTGGATGTGGACTGCATATGAGATTCAGATCAGATATTGATAGCATTATACTTTTCACTGTTTCTCAGCAACCAACAGAAAAAAAAAAGAGAAAGAAACTCAGGCCTGGTGAAATGAGCATGTAATTAAACATAGCTCTACAGGGTTTGGGGGATTGAAAAGGGATTGTGGTGGTTTCGGGGGCATGCTTATCATGGATCTTGTTTTCCTCTTGTTTTGTGTTCTTTTTCTAACAAAAATCAAGTGAATACATGGCAGATAAACCCGGGTTACTAAACAGGTTATCAGAGCAGAGATCTGGCGACAGGATGTGATTTTATGCTTTGCTGCAGCTTGGGAAAGGAAAACATGTTTTATGCTTTATGCCTTTGGGCCTGGTAGAGGAATATACAGCAACCCCCAAACCCACAGTTACCATGCCATGGCCAAAGGATGCAAAATTTGGTTCCTCTTCAAGGACTGCTAAAATTAACTTTCAGATGCTTGTTTTTGGAGATAAGATCTGGGATTCAGAATATTCAAAGGCTACAGGGTCTGTCTATTGGGGGTAATTCTTGGAGCCCAAATCAGCAGAAAACTGGGGACACGAGAGCTTGGGAGAGGCCACTCAAAACTCCTTCTTAACATCACCTGCACACTGACATGGCTTTTGCAAGTTTCTGGGGAAGGTCTGAGAACAGTTTGTGTATGTGAGCTACTACAAGGACATCAACTTCTGCTCTGAAAATACAAGTGGTTTCTTGGTGTCTCTGTGGAGTTGCTTCACTTCATTGACCCTCAGTCCTCCATTGAGAACCAGTAACTTTTTTAGTAAAAGATTCCGGGTGACAGAGGACAATAGCCCCTGCTTTCAAGGTCTGCCAGCTTCAGGACTTCATCTGAATAGAAATGTCATAGATGCCCTGTATGTTATGGAATGAAACTTTCCACATATTCACTCTTTGCTTTTCCCATGGGGATACAGGTGGCTGAAAATACAGAAAGTTTCCTTCTGTGATAGCAGACTTACACTGAATAATTCTCAAAGAATATTTTTGTATTTGGTCCTCCCTTTTAAAATCTGGGACTTGAATAAAATGACAGACCTCGATTAACCATACATCAGACAAGGCATTGGCTGCCTGTGGAGGAATTGAATCCTTGTGTGTGCTTGTGAGTGTGAATATGGAATTGGATGCTATCAACATGAGTGTTCATAGAAGCCTTAATCCTGATGGCAGAGCAATGTTGAGCCACACTGGAAAACTCAACTTTGGCCAGTGTGTCTCTCGTGGCTTCCAGTGTCTCTGCCTGCAAACCACCAGGGCATAGCTGAGTAAAGTATTTAATTACTTGGTTGGCTAAGTATCACCAAAAGTAGCTCCCATCCCCTGAACAGTGCTTGGGAGATTACTCACTGAAAGACAGAGTTTAAAAAATAACCACAATACCCATTGGTATCAACTGGTGAGTGGATCAATACCATTCTGTCTGATTATGCACAGGAACATATTAGACACACAAGCAATAAAAAGTACTTCATTATGCTACAGCAGTAATGAAGCTTTAAAATATGCAGAGTAAATGTCCTATATAAGCACCTATGTCTACAACCATGAACATATAGACAGGTGCATAGAAATATCCCATTCACCTGGGATTCTAGAAAAATTCCAGTTTTTATAGAGGGATAGAGGACAGGACAGACTCACTGGTAGCAGGTATGGGTTTCCTTCTAGGTGATGGAAATATTATAGAACTATCTTATGGTGAGTAGAAGCATATATTTCTTTATTTAAAAGTCTTTACTGACTGAGGATCTGTGGTTTACAAAATACTCTTACTATTGTATCCTACACATCATTTCAACACCTCACTCATCACATGTAAACCCTACTTCATTCAGCATCTTCTTTCTCAACCTTCCAGTCCCAAACTCAATTGTGTGGATCAGTTTCTCATCATGTTGCCTTTGGTCCTGTATTGCTTGCTCCACTGCTGTGTCTTTAAATTCCATCAACGAAAGTTCATTGGGTATCTATCTCTACCCTATGCTGTCTGATTCAGTCTCTATAAGTATATATTTATAGGTGGCTAATTTTATGATCTGAGTTTTATATCTATCACAAAAATTTTTGACCTGAAACAAGGAAGTAGAAACTTTGAGAAATGAATCTTTTATCCAGCACGCCATCCCTGTGACCGTAGAATGGTTTTCTGTGTCCTACTTAGCAGTGGCCATGAGCTCAGGTTCATAGAATTGCATGTTTCAGGAAACTGCATGTCTCCGGTGGAAAACAGATGTTAAGTGAAATGCAAGGATAGGTTCAGACTGTTTGTTGAAGCTGCAGTGTTGTCTTCCCAGGAGAATGTATTATCCATCTGCTGACTGAGACCTTCAGCTTTGCTCTGCCTTCCCCCATCTACCCATTGGCGACTGACCCTTCTCAGTTCTTGTGCCTAAGTTTTACTTTCCACCATAGGCCTTGGCATGGACTCCTCAGTCAGAAACTCACTTCCTCTGCCCTTCTCAGACCCTCATCTCCTTAGAATCTTGGAATGACAGTTGTTACCTGCACAAGGCATATTTTATCCCCCTTCTCAAAGACCCTTCATGCCAACTTCATTCCTTACCACCAACAACACTGAGAGATAGTTCCAGGTCACTGACAGAGAAAAATAGTTCATACCAGAAAGAAGCACAGCAGACTGAGCCTATGCTTTGCCCTGGTTCTACCCTTGCATGCACCCATGAGATTTACTAGGCTTGAGCTCTGACTCCCTCAATTACCAGGTCCCAGTTTCTGCACTGTTAACCATCTGTATCCTGGATCACATTATTGTATTTGTTAGAGATATCATAGAAGACAGGACATGTTGCTGATTTTACAGACAACAGGTCCCATTAATGATTTCATCAATGCCAGGGCATTTTGCTGATTTCATAGACATCAGATCATATTTTCTGGTTTCACAGAGGAGAGTCCACATTATTGATTTTGTTGACTTCAGGCCATGTTCCTTATTTTGTAGATCATATGTCATGTGAATTTCAAATATTATAAGTTTTGTTATTGTTTTCTTAGACTACAGTTCCATGTACTGATTTAATAAATCATATGTAATGTTACTGATTTAAAAGACTAAAATCAATGTTTTTTATTTTATGGACTTGATTCATGATGCTGATTTCATAGGTTACAGGGTATATATATTTTTTTTAATTTTTATTTTTAATTATGAGAACAAGGGTGCAAAGTAAGAGGACAAGGTAAAGTTACAGTGGAAGGACAATCACCCATAACATAATTCTCAGAAGTCCCCTTGCTGATATATTAACTTTGAAATTTCAGCCAAAGAACATTAAGATAAATAAGACAGAATCCATGTACAATTACTTTGTCCCTCAAGTCCCCAGATTGTAACACATTATAATATTTCTTAACAGTACACAAGGCAATCTAAAGCCATAAAACTTATGTAACTCCTTAAACATTACAGGCATAGTATTTTCTTACATTTCCATATACATGCATATTAGCTTAAGTTAACCTCAAATTTTAAGTGAGTTCTTTTTAAGGATTAGAGTCAAAGGAGCACAGTAAGAATGGTGTTAGAGTGGCAATTGTTGTTTGCATAGGCCCACCAAAATATGAGGGACATGGAAAGAAATAACCTTGGCCTAAGTACAAAGAGACCAGACCCCTGAAGTTTCCTGGCACAAGACCAAGTCTAGGCTCCAAGCAAGCTAGATCGTCCAATCCAATACATTGTCTGTAGTGCCAACACACTTTTATTTTTCACACAGTCTCTGTTGTTGGTATCATGTTTCTGTATTAAAGATCCTGGAATCTGCATATCTTACATTGAAGTCAGGACGTGGAGCATCCTCTCCTTTCACCTCACAATCAAAGGGCAATGCAGGGAGCCCTGTCCTGTAAGCAGGTCGTTGTTGTTGTTAAGTCTTCTCAGTGTTAAGGGAAGTCTCTTTTGAGCAGGTCGAAGTCTGAGCAGTGTAGGTCTTCCGTGGTAGAGGATTGCTTCCAGGTGATGTTATAGACCAGCCAGGTTACAGGGTATATTTTAATTTTATAAATGATAGGTTATTTTATTGATTTCATTGACTTATAGATTACAAATTATTTTACTGACTTTAATAGATCATGTTTTATGTTAGTGAATTAATAGATTATAGGTAATTTTTTCAAAATCCTTTTAGAGGACACTGTGAGTGTCCTACAATTCTTTACTTATTGGCACCTTCCTCTACTGCCTCTTCTCCTTTCTTTTTCTTTTTCTTTTATTTTTTGTTTTGAGTTTTGGGTCACACCCAGCAGATCTCAGAGGTTACTCCTGGCTCAGCACTCTCAGGGGATCATATGCAATGCCGAGATTTGAGCCACCATCCATCCTGGATTGGCTGCATGCAAGGCAAATGTCCTACTGTTGGGCTATCTCTCTGGCCCCTCTTTTCATCTTTTTAATGCTAACCCTTTGTTGTGCTAACCCTCTGTGCTCCAAAGGCAGGGATCCTTACCTCTTTGGGGGCCTCGTTGCCTTATAAACTGTACTATTCCAAGGGCCTGATTGATAGCACAGCGGTAGGGCATTTGCCTTGCACAGGGCTGATGCAGGATGGCCCTGAGTTCAATTACCAGCGTCCCATATGGTCCCTTGAGCCAGAAGCAATTTCTGAGCACATAGCCAGGAATAAGTCCTGAGCATCACAGCGTGTGTACGTCCAAAAAATAAAACCTGTACTATTCTTTCTCCACTATACTTAGTTTACAAATATTTGCCATTTGTTGTGCGCTGTTGGAAAGCTGCAAATCTTTTCAAAACTCAGTTATTTGCAACCTAGCCTATTCTTATCCCCTTTGGGGAAGTCTCACAACCTTTGGACCGTATGTGTCCTAGGCCATGTGTTATATGTGAACAGGTGTGTAACTCACCAACATCAGCTCCTCAAGTAGTGGGACTGAGGGTTCATAAATTTGTCTGCTGGAGGAAATATGGTCGAATCACATGATGGGTGAGCAATGATGGAAATCACTCTCAAGGGACTGCTTATGCTTGCAACATAGTGAGAAAGAAGCACATATTCCCTGCCTATGCACATTGATTGGTTTACCATGTCATCTTTTACTCATATGTGCATCTCTAACCAATGTCAAAAAGTTTCCAAGGAGATCTAGAGGTATACCGGACAAGGGGCCCAGAGTTGCACCAACTGCCCATGTCCAGTGTGCTCGCTACTGCAGCATCATTAAGTCCTGCCTCCCCACATCTCCACACAAAGAAGCTTGCTCTGAGGACCAGGGCACTGGAGTTTCAGAGCTACCACATCCTGTGCAAATTACAAGGAGAGCCAAGCTTTTGGGTGACCTTGCATGGCCCAAAGCATATGTGGCCAAGATGTAAATCCTCCCCAAGAGCACCTAAATCCATGGATTAATGCTGACCTTGAATTGGTCCTATTTGCCACAGAGTTGAGTAAAGAAGCCTAGAGCTATTTCTTTCCTAACAGACATGCATATTTTTCCACTACCTTCGTTTTTCTGGAGTGACCATGGCTGGTTTGTACCAAAAAAATTCTATTTTGGTTCCTCCTCTAAAACATCAGGTTTCTGTCTTAATGAACTAAAACAAATAACTGGCAGCTGGTCCATTAATTATTTGCATGTAAATGCTTCTTATTACTAAACTATTGAAGATCATTCTCCTATGTCTCCTGATAGACTCTGTTTATGAAGTTTCTCTTGAGGGAAAGGTGCGAGGTTTGGAGCGGGAGGCACAGGACAAGTGAGAGAAAATTTCCAGAGAACTCAACGTAGTTGAATTATATGGGCAGGATCTAAGAGTGGGCCCACAGGCTCAGGCCTCTGGGAGACCAGGAGAGAGGGAAAGTAAAAGGAGATGGGTCTTTTCAAGACCCTGCAGGAGTGATTTTGTCTATTTTTGGATCACACTGCCAATGTTCAGGCCTTTACTCTGACTCTGTGCTCATATATTCACTCATATATATACTCATGGAAATCTATGATGTGTTGAAGATTGAACCCAGGTGCAACGCAGGCATCCACTTGCTTTACTATCTCTCCAGCCCTAATAGCATCTTAACAGATCTGGAGCCATGCCTTATTTGGGGTAGAATAGATGTAATATTGAGCCTCTAGAATATATATATATATGTATATATGCATATGTGTCTATATATGAAGTTTTATTTATCCATAATCTTTTTTGTTTGCTTTTGGTGCCACATCCAGCAGTTCTGGGCTTACTTCTGACTCTACTCAGGGCTCACTCCTGGTGGTATTCAGGTTCTAGATATCAAACACAGGTCAGTTGCATGCAAGACCAGGACCTTAACCTCTATATCAAGGACTGTAACTATCTCTCTAGCTCCTGAATTTTCTTTAGATAATACTAATTATGGTTCCTGAACAAGGTCCTCTTCAATCCACTCATATTTCATGGGGACTCTTGTGAGCATGGGTTCCTGCCCACACATTTTTCCTCTATGCCCCAACATGCATTTAACCAATACACTAGATATTTGCCCTGAGCTGGGCTTCTGTTGGCCTCTTGCTGTGTTGACAAATGCAACAGACTTGTCCTCAGTAACTAGGGGACCTCCAGTTATGTCAGGTTTTCTGTGACCACCCCATAAGTAGTTCTGATCTGGAAAGATGGCTGGAATTCATTTCAGCTCTCATTGTGCAAGTACGTATGGTGATTTTTTTTTTCTGAGAGATGGTAGGTTTTCAGTAACTTTTGATCTGTTCCTTTGAGTCAGCTCACTGCATCATAGTACAATAACATGATATATGGTTGCTGGATGGTATATGGCTGTTGGCTTCCCAGACCTCATGGGGGTGGGCTAGAACTTGTCAGTGTCTCCACTTTGACCACTTGCATGAAATGTCATTGCTCCTAATAGAAAGGTTCCAAGTCCATAACAGTGGACTCTTCCCTTTGTGCTCACCAGAGGGCCAACTCCCAGAGGTCTTCTCCCGCCATGCTTCAGAGTCCATCTTGAGATATATACACGCACAGACATTCGGTTCTGGAAATGGACCCATGGTCAATTGTATGCTTCCATGTTCCTTAACTGATGTACTATCTCCCAGACTGTTCATTTAAATTGTAACTGAAAAGTCAATATTTTCCAGTTCAGAAAATGAATCGGTGAAGTAACAGGAGATTAACACATTTAGCCCTTCCTAAAAGGTGTTTGAAGCCCTATGCACCTACCTCAGCCAATGGTCCTAGAACTTTCTAAAACTTAGCACCAAAGTAAAAGCAAGTACTAAAGCTTTAGTAACCAGCCTAGTAGCACTCAATTGTTGGAAAAGCAAAATTGTTTGGTCATTGTTTGGTCACTGGCTTTGAGGAGATCAAAATCTGTACACTATGCCGTACAGGGCTTTCCGAAGGAAGTCACAGGTCTGCAATGACTTCCTAATAAAAGCACTTCAGGAGGTTCAAGCATAGGCCTGATGCCTGAAGGCTTGGCCCTGTTCCAGAAGCAGAACTTGACTTGCATTGGCATCAGGAATGTGCCTAAGGTCAGGGGAAAGCCTGACTCCTCTGGGATGGAAGGAGCCCCCAGAGAGATGAAGCTTAAGTGGGGTGTGAGAAGCAGGTGGATATTTTTTAAAGACTGCAACTCAGATCAAACCTTGTCTATTTTAGAAATCTCAGTGCTCACATAAAAACAGTCACTCCAAAGCAAATGAAACCTTCTTAGCAACAGTAAAAAAAAGACAGGCTTGTTAACAATCTTCAATTCTTGTACAATTGGTATAAGTATGAGGAATTTTGTACAGAACAGAACGAGGCAGCATTAGACAGAGTTCCTAATTGCTCCTTCAAGTAGCCAATTGCAGAGATAAGAGCTTGTTCTTTTCTATAGCTTAGCTTGCCATCTAAGGTCCAAGATCTGGATGCCCAAAGTACAGGGACTCCCCACAAAGACACAGGATCTATATTTTATGATTAGGATTACACCCTTGGTGTTCTTATTTTTTTCATCTTCATATTTCCCCCTATGGGTGATGAAAATAAACATCAGCAGTGCAACTAGTGAGGATATTTCCAACAGTCCATGATAACTTGCAGCAGAAACAGAAACATGGCATTTACCTCTTGGGAAACTGGTGTCAGATTGAAGGGAAGCTGTGGCATGTCATCATCTATGCCCTTTCACCACCTCCCTGTATTTTATGGGATGTGTAGCTAAATATTTCTTCTGTGTCTAATGCATGTATGCACTGAAAGTCACGAGATATAAATAGCAAAATTATATACTCATAGGTTAAGGAGGTAAAAAAGAACATGTTAAGCCCATCCCCCATTTTTCCTGTAACCTTACCTACTAATAAGACCTACCCATTTCTGGGAGGGGTCTTTGGAAGGTAACAAATGGTTTGGTTGGAAGGGATTAGAGGATAGATGAAAAGATTTTGGAGGATAGAGGGAGCAGAAGGAGAGATAGCTGAAAGAAGCTAAGATGCAGGGCAAGCTGAGGAGAGCATGCTTAAATAGGTTTAAGATTATAGGCCACACACATGTGGTGGTTAGGGCCATGAATAAAGCTGATATATCCTGGAACCTGACTGCTGTGGATTTTCTCCTCGCCGCTATCCTGAACTTGCAGACCCACAGGCTGGAGGGGAATGAAGACACGTGGTCCTGGGCTGGAGGAAAAAGGCCTCTTATCCCTCCATCATTTATCTCTCAATCCACCTCCATCCAAGCCAATTCAAGGGCTTTTAAACAACAAGAACAAACTTCTAAACTAGTCTCAAGATGTATATCTTAAAAGTCCTCACCATAAGAGAAGACAATGTACCTTAGTCTTGAGAATAAAAATTAACTAAAGGTAATATTGTAGATCATTTGCCATATGTTCAAATATAATATATATGAAACCCAATAATATTGTTTATTCCACCTACATTTGAAATAAGAGCAACATGATTACAAATATGATGGTAGTTGGGTTTTAGTCATCAAAGAACACACCCCTTCACCAGTGCAACATTCCCACCACCACTGCCACCTATAACCCTCCTCCCTCATCTCCTGCCTGTATTCAGGAGAGGCATTCTACTTCTCTCACTCACTAATATTGCCAAGATAGTTGTTAGTGTAGTTATTTCTCTAACTGCACTCATCACTCTTTGCAGTGAGCTTCATATCATGGTCAGTCCTTTCAACCCTCATTTCTATTTTCTCAGGGTATTACTGCAATCATGTCTTTTATTTTTCTTAAATCCATAAATGAGTGAGACTAGGTTGTGTCTGTTTCTCTCCCACTGACTTATTTCACTCAGTATAATAGCTTCCATGTCCATCTATGTATAGGAAAATTTCATGACTTCATCTCTCCTGATGGCTGCACAATATTCCATTGTGTATATGTACCACAGTTTCTTTAGCCATTCATCTGTTGAAGGGCGTCTTGGTTGTTTCCAGATTCTAGCTATTGTAAATAGTGTTGTAATGAATATAGGTGTGCAGAAGACATTTTTTTTTGTATTGTGTTTTTGTGTTCCTAGAGTATTTCCCTAGGAGTGATATAGGTGGATCATATGGAAGCTCAATTTCCAGCTTTTTAAGGAATCTCCATATTGTTTTCCATAAAGGCTGGACTAGATGGCATTCCCACCAGCAGTGAATGAGAGTTCCTTTCTTTCCACCTCCCTGACAGTGCTGATTGTTCTTATTCTTTGTGATGTGTGCCAGTCTCTGCGGCAGGAGATGGTAACTCATTGTTGTTTTGATTTGCAAATGATTAATGATCTTTGTTTTGAGATTGGAATGCCAACTGGATGGAATGTAAATAGAAGGATAATAAATTCTCATGCCTCAGACCTGGATCTGGATTACCTCATTCAGTATGTAAAGGCAAAAAAATCTTACCTGGCATTTTTATTGAGTATGTAATTATTGGCAGATGGAATGTGTTTGGAAATTGATTGAAAAGTTGACTTTTGAGTGCGTTTTGCTAAGTGAAATGTTTTCTGACTAAGTTTCAGGTCAGAAGAGTTTCTTATTCCTTAGGTTTTGGGTCATGACTAGGAAATGCTCATGGACTTCTGTTAGCTTTGTGTTTGGTTGCTATTTCCAGAAATGTTCAGGGATAATACATGCTGGAGATAAAACTAAACTCTCCACATGAAAAACATGCACTCGGCTTAATGGACTATTATTTCCCTGGTCCAAAATATGAAGTGGCTTTTATTTACACATCACTTTATGGAGGTTCTACGAGTTACAATATAGTTATTAACAATCCATGCATGCATATACACCATTTCGAAATCATACTCACCACCAAAGTACCCACTTTCTTCCAACAGTGACTTAAAATGACCTTCAAGCTACCCTACACCTCCCATAAACTCAAGCGTTGCAAGTAAAAACATTAGCTTGGTATCTAAACAGAAAAGTGACCCTGTGTCACCATGATAGATGTATTTCTTGCCATTAAATAATTCCATATTCCTAGCATATTTATCCTGGTTGGGGAAAGGGAAGAGTATAAAGTAATAATAATAATGATAACCACAAGGAGAAGTAGCATATTATTATACTCATCTTGTTTATCTGACCTAGGACCAAGCTAATATTATTTTCATCTCATATATTTACTAAGAGCACTGGGGGTTTGTGTATTTCAATGAATTGCATTGCCTAAATGTTATTTATACAGTTTGGACATTAAACCATTATCATTTTCAATGTCTGGATTAAGAAACTAATTACAAGGCTTTACTAGTTAAATCCCAGCTGCGAAGTATTATGATTATTGTAGTGGAGTCTATAAGACTGAATAATTGTTTGAACTGTAGACATGGTAACAGTTTTTGCAAAAACAATCTGTAAGGTTGCCTTCAATCTTGAAGCAGCCCTCAAGAACTGTGCACAGATATGACCATTGAAATCAGGGGAAGCTTGTTATTAAAAGCATGGCCAGCAAAGTGGTTAATTTTCCTGCAAGAAGATGTCAATTAACTCTAATAGAATTATTTTGCTGATGAGTTTGTTTAATCAAACATCACAAAATAATTTAGCTCCGAACAAATGACTTATTATGAAAATGTGCAAGTTGGCAAGAAAGATGGGAGAGAGCGCATTTCAATGATGCATCTCTATATTAACAGTTATTTTTTCCACTAAAATGGGCAATTGCCAAGTGGGGCTAATGCTCTGGGTACCCAGATGTTCTCACTAAAGATCAAATCAGCAATATGTCCTGGGAGATTTGAGAGAAGATGGGAAAATTTCTTGCTTATCACCTATCAGATCTGGAGAAAGATATGGACTTACATTTATTCACAGTCATCAAACCAGTATCCCTGACTCTGGGGGCTCTAAAACATCGTTATAAACATATTCTATTATATCCCACCATCTCAGTCCTTTGGCTGTATGGGGAGCTTATAATCCACGCTGAAGTCTAAACCCCTGCCCTGACCACATTATGCCATGATCCCCCTGAAAAGGACTAAGCCTAAATCTGTTGCAAATATTCTTTATTTGTTGTTTGTTTGTTTGTTTGGATTTTTGGGTCACACCGGTGATGGGGTTACTCCTGGCTATGAGATCAGAAATTGCTCTTGACTTGGGGGACCATATGGGACTCCGTGGGGGAGGGATGGAATGTCCTGGGTCAGCTGCGTGCAAGGAAAATGCCCTACCATTGCACCATTGCTCTGGTCCCTTGTTGAAAATGTTCTTAAAGCAAATATTCTTAAATATTGGGCATTCACCTGGGCCAGAGGTCAGAAGTCACTCCCCGGGAGCATTTTTGAACTCCTCTGAAAAGGCAAATCAACCCAAAGTATTTGGGGTAAATGATGAGCACGTATGGTTTGGTTTTCTGGAAGTGTTTTTTGGCTGTTTTTATCTAGCATAAGACCATATACTGGGTGTTTTCAACAACAGAAATGAATTTTCTTCATTTAAAAGACTGTATGTTCAAGTTCAAGTTGCTGTCAGGGTTTGTTTCTGGTGAGGCATCTCTTCATGGCTGACTTCTTTGTGTGCCCTTGAATGATCCTGGTCTTGTGGGTTTATACTCTGGATCTGTCTCCTCTGATTAGGGTCCCATCCTGATTCCTCTATCACCTCCGTAATTCTCCTTAAGTTCTTTCTTCAAAGGTTGGGATTTGTGCATTAACATATGAATTTGGGAATAAACAATTCAAATCTTGATA
The DNA here is from genome assembly GCF_024139225.1 of Suncus etruscus. Lineage (NCBI taxonomy): Eukaryota > Metazoa > Chordata > Mammalia > Eulipotyphla > Soricidae > Suncus > Suncus etruscus. Next base: position 38,282,505 of record NC_064867.1, on the reverse strand, counting down.
CCCTGTAATATCCTTGACTCTTATTTGTGCTAGAAATAAGTCTGACCCTTAACAATGAGAAGACTTAACAATGACCTGCTTACAGGATAGGGCTTCCTGCATTGCCCTTTCATGGTGAGGTGAAACGAGAAGACACTCCACATCATGACTTCAATTTAGGATATGCAGATTCCAGAATCTTTAATACAGAAACATAATACCAACAACAGAGACTTTGTGAAAAGTGTGTTGGCACTACGGACAATGTCTTGGATTGGACGATAACTTGCCTAAAGCCTAGAGTTGGTCTTATGCCAGGAAACTTCAGGGGTCGGGTCTCTTTGTATTTAGGCCAAGGTTATTTCTTTCCATGTCCCTCATATTTTGATGGGCCTATGCAAACAACAATTGCCACTCTAACACCATTTTTACTGTGCTTCTTTGACTCTAATCCTTAAAAAAAAAACCCACTTAAAATTTGCGGTTAACTTAAGCTAATATGCATGTACATGGAAATGTAAAAATTACTATGCGTCTATTGTTTAAGGAGTTACGTAAGTTTGATGGCTTTAGATTGCCTTGTGTGCTGTTAAGAAATATTATAATGTGCAACAATCAGGGGACTTGAGGGACAAAGTAATTGCACATGGATTCTGTTTTATTTATCTTAATGTTCTTTGTCTGAAAGTTCAAAGTTAAGATATCAGCAAGGGGACTTCTTCTGAGAATTATGTTATGGCTGATTGTCCTTCCACTGTAACTTTACCTTGTCCTCTTTCTTTGCATCTTTTGTTCTCATAATTCAAAATAAAAAAATTTAAAAAAAAAAGAAATAAGTCTGAGATGCACGAAATGTACGGAGAGTTCTGGAGGTGGCAGTTCTACTTCCCAGATTCTATTTTACTTACAATTCCTATTTTAACAGAGAGAACTAAGCCCACTTGTAGTCAATAGGTATACAGCCTACATCCAAAAAGCAACTATCTCATTCATGAAACATGGGTTTAATTTTAGCTAGTTGTACAGACTCGGTGCTTTTTTCCCAGGGAATTATCCGTATCCATTGAGAATGTCCATGTTTGCTTACCATATGCCACCCAGACAGTGCATTCTGCTGACAGCTTTTATGGTTCAAAAGTCTCAAACTCATACCTATGATTGAGTTGTCAGCTAGGTAATCTGTTTCAAACTGAGGTCAGATCAAGTCAACTTTTGTCTTCCTGAAAGATGCATCCACTGTCTGTGACACAAAGAAAATGTTCATAATCTGGCTATTAAATACCTCCTGCCCTAAACCCTCTCTTCCTTCCTCTCCATATTTGGAAGCAACCACACCATGTATAGAATTCTATGTCCCTGAGGTTGTTCATGATTGAGTTTTAGTTATACAATGCCCAACATCCTTTCCTTCACCAACGCACATTTCCCACCACCAATAAACCTAGTTTGCTTCCTGGCTACACCCTGCCTGCCTATATGACAGACATTTTTCTTTTCTTTTTCTCTTTCTTTCACTCTCACACACATGTTCTTCCCTTTTCTTCATTTTAAACACTGGTTTTCAATTATGAAAGGATATCATTTTACAACTTTCAGTATCTAGTTCTCGTTCAGAGTGATCAATCCCAACTACTCTTGTCATAGTTGTCCCTTCTCTGCCCTAACTACATTCCCTTACTCTTTGTGGCAAAGACAACCAGCCTTCCTAGTTTTGATCACATTCAGATGAGTGGTAATAAAGTGGGTAGGTTATTACTTCGTACAAAGGTAATCTAGATTTGATCCCTATTACTCCATACTAGTTTTGTTGTTGTTGTTGTTCTTATAATGTCCTTATTTAAACACCATGATTACAAACATGATTGTAGTTGGGTTTCAGTCATACAAAGAACACCCCCCTTCACCATTGCAACATTCCCACCATCAATGCCCCCTATCTCCCTCCTCCATCACCCCCTGCCTGTATTCGAAACAGGCATTATACTTCTCCTACTCATTAATATTGTCATGGTAGTTATTAGTGTAGTTATTTTTCTTTTTTGTGTGTTTTTTATTAATATCTTTATTTAAAAACCTTGATTACAAATACGATTATAGTTGGGTTTCAGTCATGTAAAGAATACCCCTCTTCACCAGTGCAACATTCCCATCACCAATGTCCCAAATCTCCCTCCTCCCCACCCTACCCTCTCATTCATTCACATTGTTATGATAGTTGTCAGTGTAGTTATTTTTCTAACTGCACTCCTGAGCTGATTCTTCCGGCCCTCATCTCTGGGCATCATAACAATAATTTCTTTTTTTAAAAACCCATAGATCAGTGAGATTATTCTGTGTGTGTCTTTCTCTCTCCCTCTGGCTTATTTCACTCAGCAAAACAATGTCCATCCTATTACCCCATATTGTACCCTGAGCCTGCCAAAGTGATATCTGAGTCCAGAGCCCTGAGCACAGCTGGGATTGGCACAAAAATAATAACATCAAAATCTTCACCATGCTACCAACTCCTGAGGAAGTGAGATAAATGAGTTTTTCTTATCTCTGGTTCATCATGTTTCAAGATGCATACTGAAAATAATAAGATGAGATAAAGGCATGCATCTGTCAGGACAGTGGCTTAAAACCCACATCTCTGTGTGTTTATGCTGCAACGTTGGATGCATCCTTCTCAGGCCTGGGAGTCCCCAGAGACCTATACACACTTCCCTTCCTTTTATCTCACCCTTAGTCTTTAAGTAGTCCTGTCTGGAAAGAGAAATTGAATCAAATTAGCACTTCATGTGTCCTACTTTCCAAAGATAACCTCACTGCACTGCTTTGTGTAAAAATAAACAGATCAGATGTCTGAATCCATGCAAGAAGCTTTCACTTATTTCTAGACTGGTTGGTGGCTCAGAAGCATAGTTTGTTTCTCCCAGTGCTGGGATGGCTGCTCCATCATGTTGTCCCATAATCAGCGACTGGAGACCCAATTCCTGGGGGATTTTCATGGTCTCCTCACTGATGTAAAGGAGCTCTCTGGCGTATATATATATATATATATATATATATATATATATATATATATATATATATATATATATATATATATATATATATATATATATATATATATATATATATATATGTGTGTGTGTGTGTGTGTGTGTGTGTGTGTGTGTGTGTGTGTGTGTGTGTGTGTATATATATATTTTTTTTGGTTTTTGGGCCACACCTAGTAACGCTCAGGGTTTACTCTTGGCTATGTGCTCCGAAGTTGCTCCTGGCTTGGGGGACCATATGGGACACGGGGGATTGAACCACGGTCCGTCCAAGGCTAGCGCAGGCAAGGCAGGCACCTTACCTTTAGCGCCATCGCCCGGCCCCTCTGGCATATATTTTACAGTCCCAAGAGTCCCTCTCACCAAATCACCTCCCACGGACCTTACTTCTGTGCTACCTCTCATGGACTTCAGTATGAAAAATTTTGGAGACACATAGTCTCACTTCCTAGCATGGATTTTTGGGTTAGAGCCACTTAATTCTCTCTGTATTCCTGCATTCAAACAAAAAATACATGCCTGATGTGCTTATAATGAAAATCATTAGAATGGAGCCAGAGTGATAGCACAGTGGTAGAGTGTTTCCCTTGCATGCAGCCAACCCAGAATGGACCCTGGTTCAATTACCTGCATCACATATGGTCCCACGAGCCTGCCAGGATCAATTTCTGAGTGAAGATATTGAAGTAACCTCTGAATGCCAATGTATGTGTCCCCCTCAAAAAAAGAAAAGAAAAGAAAATCATTAGAAGATAAAAACAAATGTATGTACCTGAGTCAAATGCTACTATCTCAACACACCGTTGTAGAGATATCTTAGTTAGTAGTGCTATATCCTTTGACCTTAACCCAGAACCAAGTAAGACTCCAAAACACCCAGTGTTTCTGCTATATTCGGAACTATTCCACACAGAACAGTTCTATAACTTTCTGAGATGCTGCAAATTACACCAATTTATGGGGAAGGGGGAGTTCCAAGAAACAATGCTGGAATCCTTAACAGCCAGTTGACCATTACTTCTCCCATACAATATTAGTTGAATGATATATTTCTTTTATTAAGCAGTTGATTGATTGATTGATTGATTGATGGGTTTTTGGGCCACACTCTGTGATGCTCAGGGGTTACTCCTGGCTCTGTGCTCAGAAATTGCTCCTGGCAGGCTCACGGACCATATGGGATATCAGGAATTGAACCCAGGTTCATCCCAGGTTGGCTGCATGCAAGGCAAAAGTCCTACCTCTGTGTTATCTCCCTGGACCCAGAATGATGCATTTCTGTACTAATAAATGTAACAGGTGAAGGAGAAAGGGCCCACTGGGAATATCAATAGAGAGAAATATGGTTTCAATGCTGGGTTTACATGCAGGTTCCATCCATGAGACTGTGTAGACATGAGCTCCCTCAAAAGCAGTGGACTAGGGCTAAAAATAACCACCTCTGTGAACCTTTAGTGTGGTATATAAGAATAAACAAGCAAACAATTAATTAGAAAAGTGGGGCTTAAGATATATTATTACAGCTATTAAGGAATATTACACTTAGCCAACACTGATTCAATCTCTGATGCCACATGATTCCCTAAGCACCAATAGGAGTGACCCCTGAGCACAGAACTAAAAGTAAAATCTGAGCACTAACATAAATGCCACCTATATAAAACTAAAAGAGAGACATGCTCTATCTTGGATGTAAATGTGTCACCAAATATTGGCTGATACCCAGAGTCCTTTGCAATGTCTGTACTCCCTTTTAGATTGGGAATCCTTGGTCAAGGGCTATCCCTGAGCAGCATGGAGGGGGGACAGAGTACTGTACCCTTTTGATCCAGGTGAATAGGGCATGGAATACTCATCTGTGTATGAAATCAGGTTCATTTCATCCATTCAGGAAAGGGACTTAGAAGCTTATGCATGGAAAGAGAGGAGAAACAACAGCAAAGTAAGCAATAAAACCAAATGCTCTTTTGCCTCAGAAGGCAAATGAACCTAGGAACATTCTTCCCCATTTACTGGGTGGATGGGTATGTGACTGCTCAGGTGAATGGGTAAAAAGCAATTAGTGAGTTGTCTGCAGTGTTTAAACTAAGAATGAATGGATGATCCAGTTAGAAGACTTATCAGCAGTAATAGTAGGCAGCCTAGTTCTTGCTTCTATAGTTGACTTTATTTTAAACAGGGAGACTTGAGACACATACCAGAGAAAAGTAAAGTATGTTCAATGACATTAAATGAAGGCAGTTTCTTCTATGGACTTTTGCTTGTTTGTCCCATTCAGGGAATTCTTAGTGAAAGAATGTGGCACAGGTCCCAAAGAATTTAAGATTATGTAAGTGATTTAACAGAACCAGTGTGGTCCAGGTTTCAATGTAGAAGAGAAAGAAGAGAGTTGAAAGTATAATTCTAGGAGCTCTGACATTTCAACCAGAGAAGGTGTGTATCCAGCCTTGGGAGCTAGGATGATTTGGGGGATCTTTGAATAAGTTGATTAAAACATTGGCAAAAAGTATGGTAGATCAAAGTAGAAGAAATGGCTAATGCATGATTTGGAGGATCTTTGAATAAGTTGATTAAAACATTGGCGAAAAGTATGGTAGATCAAAGTAGAAGAAATGGCTGATGCATTTGGGAAGCTCTCAGATAAAAAGGAAGGTCTAATGTAGCAAGAGGAAAGGATTCCTATGGGGTATGGTAGAGGAAGGTGAAGGCAGAATAAGCTCTAATTAGGATACTGGTCTACTTTAAAAGGACTGGAGGGGTCTCATGTGTGTCTGATGGGCAGTAGGAGACTAGGTGGGGGTGCAGTGGAAACTCACTTCCCTGCCAAGAAGGAAGACCAACAGTTTTCCAAGACTAGAAAGTATCATCAGTGACTCTTCTTGCCTAGAAAACATGTGTACTCCACCTAGGGGACTACGGTGAGGACTGGAAGGGCTGAGGAGGACTTAGTCATGGGACTTGAATAACAAATGGCCCTGAGATCAAGATTACAGGCACTAACTCTGACACATCTAATTTGCAGTCAGGTGTTGAGGGGAGCAAGGAACACAAGAAGTAGAGAGAAAAGTGGGACGTGTAGAGAGCACTGGGTTGCAGAGTAAACAGGAAGTGCAGAGAGCGACCAGGAACTATAGGTAGCACACAGTAGGTGCAGGCAGCACAAAGGAAGTCCAGATAACACAGAAAGCGCAGACAGCATATAGGAATGTGGAGTATGTGCAATAATTTAGAACTTGTGGAGAACAAAGGAAATGCAGAAGCACAAAGTGCAGACAGCACAGGAAGTACCGGAAATGCATTGTATAGCCAGAGCTACAGAGAGCTCTCAAGGACACTCTGCCCTTGGTGCCAACCTTCTGATCCTCTCTATTCCTTCACATCTCTAACGAATCCATTGAGTTCATTTTTACCATGCAGTTCAGCGCTCCCCATTTAATTCCTTTTCTTCTCGCAAGAAAATGCCAAGGCCAGTTCCACTTCACAAATTAACAGATGTACATATGTCTCCACAAGATTTTCTAAGATGCAGAAAGATTTCGTTCTCTATCCTCTTTTGATGAGGGCGACATACGGGTCTGGGCTCAGTCAAGCTCATCTTTGTCTGCAGAGCACGCAGGGAACTTCCAAACAGGTTGGCATCTATGTGGGATTCAGAGAGATCCTCATAGGTTTTAAAGGTGAATGACTGACTTGATTCACAGTAGGTCTCCTGACTGAAGAGAACTAGAAACTAAGCACAGTACTATATACACTGACTTCAAGGTTTTATTATCCCATGCACCAAACCGTGAACCAAATAATTCTCTAAGCATCACAAAGTGCATCCTGTGCCCCTGAGATGCGCAAGGGTGTCTCTGTTTGGTAACTACTGGCTCAGTAGGATCCAAGCAGCACCACATCCTTGGTTCCTCGCATTAACCTGAGAGCAAGGTAGGCTAAAAATTACAATAGGAGCAGGAGAGGTAGCATGGAGGTAAGGTGTTTGCCTTTCATGCAGAAGGACGGTGGTTCAAATCCCGGCATCCCATGTGGTCCCCTGTGCCTGCCAGGAAAGATTTCTGAGCATAGAGTCAGGAGTAACCCCTGAGCGCTGCTGGGTGTGACCAAAAAAAATTACCACAATAGCCAAACCTCAGGCTTTCTGAGTCCATTTGAGATAGCTTACCCCACCACCCCACCAAATCAGTGTGCTTACTTTGCCCACCAGAGACCTTTTGCCCACCAGTCAAGAATAGTGCTGTCTTGTTGCATAAATATTCAGGGTTGAAGGGTTAAAGCCCTTTTGACTCAGCCCTTTATTTCTAAAAGGATGCATGAGACACCTGGTAACTACTCCGACCCAAGGATGACTTAGATGGATGGTTCCTAAAATGAATGTTTCCTGTAACTACATCCTGGGAATCACTAGAATCTAAATAAGTATTTTTATTGTATTAGAACAACCCCAACATTGTTTCACAGGCACTTCTGCTGCCTGGAATTTGAAAATAAGGGCTGAGCTTCTCATGCCCACATTAAGAACCCCTAGGGAGTTTTTACCTGTCACTTCTCCCAGATCTCTAGCCCAGAACTGAACTCTGGTTATTTTGCTCCAGTTACAAACCCTACAGATTCAACATTCCTGAGAAATTTCCTGAAAAAATGCCTTCTCCATATATTAGACAGAGCAAATGTATTTTAATGAACAAATGCTATTTTAATAAGAAAGATTTTTGAAAATTAGCTCATTCTATTAAGGTTTTAATAATTAAAAATAATGTTCACGAAGAGCATTGGCAGGCTTATTCTATGGTGTCTACTGGGATATATGCAAATAGATTGTCACCTGGGAGAGGATACTGGCCCTTGCAGATAGAGAGCCTGGAGCAGAGAAGGGAATAGATCTCTCTAAATAAAAATGGAGCCCCCGATCAATGTTGATAAAAAAAAGTTCTCTCTGTTTGATTTCAGCATTTGGCAGGAAGACAGAATCTCATTTGGTTTTATTTCAAACCTCCAGAAATGTTAAGAGCTCTGCGTCCCCATGGGAGCCGCACTGTCGACTCGCGTGGTGCCTGGATATCGCCAGACACACATGTTAGTGAACTTGATCTCACAGGAGCTTCTTTTGTTTCTTCACTATTTATTTGTCTCAGCCGGAATCCCTGGATTAGCAACTGAAGTTCTGAGATGATCCTCCTCATGTGAAGCATTTGAAGGGAAAAAGAGTTTCTGATTCTATTTGGGAGAGGGACAGTCAGAAGTCCTAAGGGGTCACTCCTGATTTTGTGCTCAGTGAGCCAGATGGTGCCGAGGATACAACTGGAAAGGCAGCCTGCAAGACAAGATCCTTAATATTTGGACTAGCCATACCTGAATGTTAAGCTACATTTCCTTCTGGAGTTGCCCACCGTCGGAAAATTATTTTAATTATTGGTTCATTGTTTTTCACTGTCAGGAGGTCTACATGGGTCAGAAGCAGAATGTAGAAAGATCTGTTTGACACTGAACAGCACCTGCAGCAAGCTGGTCAAGGGCCACACAAACTACCTGTAGTTTCAGCTGAGTAGAGTAGAAATGGTATTGGTGACTTGAGTGACACAGTTAAGCTGAACTTACTAGTTACTCAGTAGTTTGTTGACTATTTCATTGTGTGGAGTTATTGAATGATTACTCTAGACATCAGTTATGCCCTCTTCTAAATTAAATTATGAAGGTAGAGGAAGCATATCCTTGCTTGAGTATATCTTTGTCTTGTCACAGCATAGAACACATAACCTAGCCTTCCACAACAAGCTTGTTTTTTGCATTCATAAGTATTATTGCCTAAGTTTCTTTTCTCTAATTCACTGGTTCATATTTATATATGATGCCCAGTATTTGTTGGTGGTACTGGCTACAATTGCTTGTTTTCTTGCCATGAGCTGGCATCTCCTTAACCATTTTTCATCTGCTATCTGCTGAGCCAGGTATCAATTGACCATAAACTTCGGTTATCTCACAGAAAAAAAAAATGTCTTCTTTGTGAATTCAAAAGTCTTTCCAGAAGAGAAAAACAAGCATCCTAATTTGTTCTCTGATGTTCTTACACCTTGTATTTGGACTTCCAGCTCATGAAACAGTTTTGTGTCAGAATCCAGAATAAGCTTTAAAGTTACATTCCAATCAACCTTATGGCAAAATGTATTGACACCCATTTTGAATTTTTATTAGTTGCAACTAATTATCCTTCATTAAGTAGATGCCAGGAGCATTTACAATGGACACCACTTTCTTTCTCTGCATCTAAACACAGGATTTGTATAGATGGATTTAGATAGTCACAAATCATAGGCTTTGCTTTAGTAAAATTTTCCCTCACTGGTGCTGTAAAAGGCTAGTTGGCAACTTCATGAAAGACAGATTATATTTTCAATAATGATTTTTGTTTGCAAAGCAAGTAAATTAAACTTTTGTTCATTTGGAGCGAGAGACAACTTTGTTGGTTTAATATATACAATTAAATTGAGCTTAGATCCACTTTAAATGAAAATTGAAAACAAATTAACTAATCAGTCAATGTAATGTTTGTCTTTACAGTGCTTGTATATATTTGGATAACTCGAGAAAAAAAATCAGTATAGCATTGCTAGGCATTTTATTTGATTCTGAGGGGAAAACAGAGTGAGCTGGCACCAGTGGAAATTGGTGATAAAATATTAGATGTGATGTTCATTTATCTTAATATTTTTATGAGATCTACATCAATCCCTATAGATCAAGTTAATCACAGGACATATTAATATCCATAGTAACCTAATTATTTGTAGATTTTCCCTCCTTTATCCTAATCTTTCTTATTAAACATATGTAGGGTCTTTGTCATTTGAAACTTAGAAAAATTTGTATTGAAAAATAGCATGTTTTCTACATTTAAACTTCTGGAAATTTGACATTTGCAAAGCTAAGAGCTATTTTGTTCTCCCTTAATACAAGTCATTACCCTAATTTGATTACTTTAGGATTGGTGCCAGGGACGTTCTGCCTCACAGATGATGTTAGGGATAAAATGACTGTGTTTTATATTTACTTAGATTTGGATTTTAGTTCAGATTTTGTCTACAAACAACTGAGTTCACACAAGTTACCTGGAGATTCTTGGGTTTAAACCTCAAGTTTAAATACTGTTTCTGGCAGTTTCACTTTTCTAAATTTTGTTGTTGAGCTGCTTGGTTTCAGAGTTAGCTACATTGGGTTAAGATTTTGAATGTCGGGCCCGGAGAGATAGCACAGCGGTGTTTGCCTTGCAAGCAGTCAATCCAGGACCAAAGGTGGTTGGTTCGAATCCCGGTGTCCCATATGGTCCCCCGTGCCTGCCAGGAGCTATTTCTGAGCAGACAGCCAGGAGTAACCCCTGAGCACCGCCGGGTGTGGCCCAAAAACCGAAAAAAAAAAGATTTTGAATGTCAGTCTTGTTCAAGTGAGTGCAAGTATTACCTCATGCTATAGATTGTCTTCTATTTTTGCATAATTTATCATGAATGATAAATTAGTTTCCCTCACCTTATCTCCTAAAATTATACATAAAGTGTGTCTCAGATTGTTCATTATCTTTTAAATCTAAATGTTTGGTCTTATTTTATTAAAATTTCTATGAATATCTACCAGAGAAATTTTTCTATTGAAATTATATACATAAATTTGCCAAGCACATCTCCTGTACCTTGTAGATACTAAAATATGTGTTTATAATAATTGTTGTTTCTATTTCTTGGTTAAAATGAACAGAAATATAATTGCAATCACCTCATCATAGTGGATTTTACTGACTTAAAGTTGCCATAGCCTTTGTCTTTAGGCATTCTCTAGGGAATTGTCTTCATGAATGGCTGTATCCAAAAGTTCAAGAAAGCACATTGTTCATCTTTCTCCTCAACACTCAATCTTGCCTTGAATAACTAAGATTATTCTGTGATATATTACAGATTCTGTTAACTTGGCTTCAGGAATTGTAAGTGAAGGATCCCAAGATTAGAGAATGTAGAACCAGGGGAAAACACTTTCTTAGATCTGTGACACCATGAATTTAATCCCCAATACCACACCATACACCATGTATGACCCCAGAAGCACAGACATTAATGATCCCTTGTGCCATAATAAAATATGCTCTTGAGTACCCCAATTAAAGTGGACAACACTAGATCCCTGTTTTGTGGACCCTGACCATTGCAATAACATCAAAGGGAGAAGTACATTATGGAGTAGGGGAACTGAATAAATCTTTTATGGAGTGGAGAGTATTTTAGCCACACCCAGGCTCTTAGGTTTTCTCTTGTTGTTTGCTCAAGGGACCATGGGATGTCAAGTTTCCAACCCAGGGCTTTCACAATCAAAGCTTATTCTTAGTTCTTTGAGCTATGTCTCTATCCCCTTTTATATGAAGCAATAATTTCTCAGCAGAAACATCAGTGAAACTTACTGAATTTAAGGAAAAGTGACTGGCTATGGTAGCTTCATCGGGGTGGGGGGGAGCATAACATTCCCTGTGACTTTTTGGACTGGTTTTAAACTGGATTGGACTTTGTCTGCCAAGAAGACAGAACACAGCATTTCTGAATTTGTCTCATAAAAATCCATAGGGTCCCTTGTAGAAAATAAAGATCCAAAGGCTCCATTTTAGGATATTATTTGGGAGGCCTGGGTTTGAACATGATTTTAGCAATAGCCACAACAGGGAGCACCTAGCACCCAACTAGATTGGACAGTGCAGAGGAGAGAATCAACTCTTTTTTGTAGCTCCCCCTCGCAAGAGATTCAATTCCTTCCCCTCCTCTGGTCCCCAATGCTGCTGTGATAACATTTGGCTATTTCATTGTCTGTAGAATAAACTATGTGACACTCCTTCCTCTGCCTCTCCTATAGATTGAGGACATGCAGTGGGGCAAAGGCGTCCGGGAGATCCCTTCTTCAGTGTGCACACTACCCTGCAAGCCAGGACAGCGGAAAAAGACTCAGAAGGGCACACCTTGCTGTTGGACTTGTGAGTCCTGTGATGGCTACCAGTACCAGTATGATGAGATGACTTGCCAACACTGCCCCTACGACCAGCGGCCCAATGAGAACCGAACTGGCTGCCAAGACATCCCCATCATCAAGCTAGAGTGGCACTCCCCCTGGGCCGTCATCCCCGTCTTCCTTGCCATGTTGGGCATCATAGCCACCATCTTTGTCATGGCCACATTCATCCGCTACAATGACACACCTATTGTGAGGGCCTCAGGTCGGGAGCTAAGTTATGTGCTCTTAACAGGCATCTTTCTCTGCTACATCATCACTTTCCTGATGATTGCCAAGCCAGATGTGGCCGTGTGCTCCTTCCGGAGGGTGTTTTTAGGCTTGGGCATGTGCATCAGTTATGCAGCGCTCTTGACCAAAACCAATAGGATCTATCGCATTTTTGAACAAGGCAAGAAATCCGTGACAGCTCCCAGACTCATCAGCCCTACATCGCAGTTGGCCATCACCTCTAGTTTAATATCCGTTCAGCTCTTAGGCGTGTTCATTTGGTTTGGTGTGGACCCACCCAACATCATCGTGGACTACGATGAGCATAAGACCATGAACCCCGATCTAGCCAGAGGGGTTCTCAAATGTGACATTACAGATCTTCAAATCATCTGCTCCTTGGGATATAGCATTCTGCTCATGGTCACATGCACTGTGTACGCCATCAAGACCCGGGGTGTCCCAGAGAACTTTAATGAAGCCAAACCCATTGGATTCACTATGTACACAACGTGTATAGTATGGCTTGCCTTCATTCCAATTTTTTTTGGCACTGCTCAGTCTGCAGAAAAGGTAAGTGAAAATGTGCACTGCATTCTGCCTTTTGAAAATGGGTTGGCTTGGTGACAATGGAAACCTGATAAGGCGTGTAGATTGAGATTATTTTTTCTATGTATCTAGCATGGCAGTCCAAGTGTAGAGACATCTTGAGCTATAAGGTTTGGATATTGAAAAAGTATAAAAACCTGCATTAATCCAACTGGAAACCAACTAGAAATAGTTTTTCCCAGTTAATGTATTAAGGAATCCCTCAATGTAACAAGAGATAAGACCAAATACACTGAAGAGGTCTAAATTACACATTTTTGGGGGTAGGAAAAGTGAGCTGAATCTAGTTCATGAACTGTGCAACTTAGTAGAAGTGCCTGGTTGTATATATACAACACACATCAATGAATTTATATATGCCAGAAACTAAAGTGCAGCATGGGTGGTATGTAATTGAATATGTATTTCCTATGGTAAAAATTCATCATCTTCAAATGATGGGGTCATGATATGTGGATCCTAGATATAGTAATTAGACACACATTCCCCACTTAGAGCCCCAAATCTTTAAATTTATAGATTTGACATTACATTTTCTGTCGATGCTTAGCACAGCTTGTGTGATCTTAAGTGTAGGTCTGACAGTGCATGAAAGTTTGTGCTAAGATGAAGATTCCACCTGTGATTGATTCATACACATTTATATTCATCACCTGTCTACAGTTCTCTCTATTTTTTTTCTGGGGAAAATCTTTTATATTGTTTTTCACAAGATATACAGCTTCTCATTTGATAGAGTCAGCAGCTGTTAGAATTTAATGGGACATGGTCATATTGGGTACCTAGTATGGTTCCATGTTCATTTGGAGAAGTCTCTTTAACTTTCAGAGATCTGGTGTCTACTTGCAGATAAAAGAAAAAATTAGAATGTTTGAACACATACTAACCCATTCTGGGAATTCACTGAATCTGATTTTTTAATTACTTGGCTAACTGTCCAACTGAAAAGAAGATTTCTGTTCACTTTGTCCCACTCAGAAGCTCTATGTTTGGATTTTCCTGGTCAAATATGGAAACACTCAATAAAAACCACCTTTAAGAATTAAAAAATCAAGGACTTGATGGTTACAGATTATAAATTTGGTCTTAAAAGTGTCTTGCAAGAAGGTTTTCTAAAATATTTCCTCAACAAATGAGAATAGCATGTTTCCAACGGTATGTTTAAAATTTATAGTATATGTTTACTGTCTGTGAAACCAACTTGAATTTTCTTTTATTGCTTCTATCCATCCTTGGTCCAAGGGAATAATAAAATATGAATTAGGACAGTAAAATGTGGAAAGAAGGAAATTCCCCTAATATATACAGGTGAACTTTTTTAAATTTTTATTGAGAATGTTAAATATTATCCGAGCCACTTTAGATAATTATTTTGTTAATAAAACAGACATAATTCACCAATAAAACACCCTTTGCTGTAAATTAATTCTTATGGAATTATGAAAGGAATCATTGTAGCTGTTTCATAGATGTATCTTACAATAATGCGAATTGATAAGAACCCTTCTATCTCTTCATATTTTTTCTAGCTCTCTCTAGGGATGAGTATGGATCCTCCTAATGAGGTCAGGGATATATTTCACACAAAAAATAAGACAACTTTTCAGGAACTGTATTTAGTGATTCTAGCTTTTCTAGCAGGCTCTCTGTGTAGAGTTAGAGAAGAGAAAAATGAAGCTGTCTTTAAGCTGTTTAGTTTCATCCCAGAATTTGGAATGCACATATTTCTCAGGGTGTACTCTCACTGGGTTGTCTGCATCACTGATTGGCACAATTAAGGGTTCGGGGCTGCCAAATGGGAACTGTGAATTGTTATGTGAAAAATGCATAAGCCCTAATGATAGGCATATGGGCAGAAAAGAATGAATGATCAATATTTTACTTACACAAAACAATGAGATTTAAATTGTAGAAGGTGGCAAATTGCCAAATGCAACAAAGAGATCGCAGCAAAACTCATCATTGCCAAGGCAAGCCTTCGTGCCAAATCTGGGTTCCTCTGTTTTTGTTTAGATTTAACATCCTAAGTGTTTCAAGAGGAAGTACTCCATTGTATCAGAAAATAAAAAGTTAGACAGCACATTCAGTAATAATGACTATTTACTGTTTTAGGAAATTGAATTCATTTTCATTATGCCAGTGATATCTCTGTGAAATTTCTCATCAGTGGAGTTCATTAATGCCAAATAAACTAGGAGAAATGTTTCTACTTTCTTATAATATATAACCCCTAGGAAGTGTATGTCTGTGTTTGTGAGGGAGGCTGCACAATCTTGCTGCATTGCTGCCTCATTATGGCTTCTAGAGGATCTTTGCAATATGCACAGTTAAGACTCAAGTCCATTTTCAGGAATTTTGTTTGGGTGATAGTGCTAGAACTGTAAGTTGCCTCACAATTTCATTGTGGGGACAAGATGTCCCGGCCACATGTGGCAATATCTTATTATGAATGCTGTCATCATCCAGTGGAAGACTCTACTTGGTTCCCAAGAATGACAAAGGCCTGGCTTGAAGAAGCCTACCTTGTTAAAATCTTTGTCTTCTTAAAAATCACAATTATCAAAAGTGTTTTATTCAATGCCTCTGTAAGGCAATATTGTCATCATCATCATTATTTTGTTTGGGGTCTTTGCCCAACTGTGTTCAGAGCTCACTCTTGACACAATATTATTTCTTTTTAAAAAGCAAAGTTGTATAAGATTATTTATTATAGATGTGCAAGAGAGCAAGTTTCTGACTGCTTAGCTCTGCAAAGCAAATTAGACTTTGGGATTAGAGGATTGAGAATTGGGGTTTGGAGTATTTGCTCTGTGAATATGTGCACAGAAGGTAAGAAGCAATGAGAGCAAAGCACAGAAGCATTTCTGCTCAAAGGAAGCTGCTGGAAATGAGTAGTGGCTAGAAGGAAAGACTTTGACTTCTGCTTTTACAGTGAGTGGCACCAGGGGTCATACTCTGTTCCATAATTTGGTGCAAGCCAATAGAGATTGTAACACTAAAATAATAGGATTCTTTAAAGAGTTCACAGCTACACAACAGAATGTAAGCTATTTTAGGCTATATCTGAGCTAGCATAGGAACCTAAACTCAATAGCTCTCTAATTTATTGACCACCCCTGCAAAATTTTAAATCAATTACAAGATGCCCAACTGGACAGTGAAGCTAAGATGGAGGCCAGAATTCTAGATTCTTTAACAAACTTGTGTGGGAAATGCCAGTCGAAACTCAGAATACTTTTGAAAGCTGTCCAAACTTCCATTCTCATCCATACAGAACATTCTATAAATAATGTCTGGGATTTCTAATTCCACAGTCTTCGAGAATAAATTAATTTATATACCAAGTAAATGTGATTTCTAGAGATTCAGGAACCAAGAGATCAAAAAAGTGTTATTGTGGGTCAAAGGCATTATTTAAAATCAGAAGTTTTAATGAAGGTGTACGGTTTGAGCCAGAGATCCCAAAACTCAAAATAGAGAGATCAGAGATGATGGAGGGCAGGGAGGGCAGGATATTCTTGAAGGAGCTGGGGTTATAGATTATGACCTGTAAATCTCACATAGGTAGGAGCTAGTTCCCTAGAATCTGAGTACAAAACAAAACCACCCTACAGCTAAAATTAAAGATCAGAAATAGTTTGCAAATAAGCAATAATCCTTACCTTTAGGTCCAAGGCAAGTATTGTTTTTCACTGGGGACACTTCCCTGAATCTATGGGTAATCTTAAAACTCCTGCACTGGGTATTATCAGGCAGTTCTTCCTGTTCTAGAAGTATTTTGAAAACCATACACCATTCCTGATTTAGAACAAGGTTTGCACAGAAGATTTCATATAACTCTCCCATCCTTACTACTTGCTGTAATGAATGGATATATATATCAGAAACACAAGAGCAGCATGGGTGGTATATAATAGAATATATATATTTTATAGTAAAAATTCATCTTCAAATGATAGGGGTCTGTTGCAAGTCAGCCCCTGAAGAGGTTGACTGATGGAGGGATGGAGGATGAGGTCTTTCCCCTCCAGCTCGAAGCATGCGTCTGCCACCCTCTCTATCTGACGGTTCTGAGGAGAAATGGCGGGTAAAAAGCTCACAGACAGTCAGGCTTGTGGAAATATTAGCTTTATTCAGTGGACAAGACTGGAGTCCAGCCTTCCACTGACCCTTGTTTTTATCCCCCAGAATCAGGTACTACCAATGGTGGGATCAGATACCACCCAATGGTGGAAGCAGAATCAAGTACCACCCTAGGGTGGGGGCAGAATGCCAGGTCACACCCTAGGATAGGGCACAATCACTGATCAGGGTAGAGTTAGTAACATAATAATCCCATAAAATATTTACATACACTACAGGGATCCTAGTATGTGGATCCTAGATATAGTGATTAGAAACACATTCCCCACTTAGAGCCCCAAATCTATGAATTTGTAGATTTGACACCATATTATCTGTTGACACTTAATGCAGCTTGTGTGATCTTATTGTAGGTCTGACAGTGTATGAAAGTTAGATAGTGCTAAGTTGTAAATTCCACCTGTGAATGATCCATCAGACCAAAGAATTATAAAAGCTTGACTTGAGGTGAAAATGAAAACTAACCAGGGGGAAGGAAGGTGCTTAATCAGCCTTTATTTTGTCTCTGGTTATTCTTCAGTTTGTCAAATCACCACATGTCAAACAGAATTAGTCCCTGGGGCTAGAGAGACAGTGTGGGGTAAAGCGCTTGCCTTGGATGAGGCTGACTGAGGTCCCATCCTGGTACCACATGTAGTTTCCCAAGCACCACAGTGAGTGATCCCTGAGTAAGCCAGAAGTAAGCTTTGAGTGGCCAGAGAGATAGCACAGTGGTAGGGCTTTTGCCTTGCATTTGGCAGACCCAGGAGGGGCCTGGTTTAATTCCAGGCATCCTATATGGTCCGCCAACCTGCCAGAGGCGATTTCTGAGGAAAGAATGGAAGGAAGGGAGGGAGGAAATGAAGGAGGGAGTGAAGGAAGGAGTGAAGGAAGGAGTGAAGGAAGGAGAGAAGAAAGGAGTGAAGGAAGGAGGGAAGGAAGGAGTGAAGGAGGGAGGGAAGGAAGGAAGGAGGGAAGGAAGGAAGGAAGGAAGGAAGGAAGGAAGGAAGGAAGGAAGGAAGGAAGGAAGGAAGGAAGGAAGGAAGGAAGGAAGGAAGGAAGGAAGGAAGGAAGGAAGGAGGGAAGGAAGGAAGGAGGGAGGGAAGGAAGGAAGGAAGGAAGGAAGGAAGGAAGGAAGGAAGGAAGGAAGAAAGGAAGGAAGGAAGGAAGGAAGGAAGGAAGGAAGGAAGTAGAGAGGGAGGGAGAAAAGAAAAAATGAAGGAGGGACTCCATGGAGCCTGAGAGATAGCATGGAGTTAAGGCGTTTGCCTTTCATGCAGAAGGTCATTGGTTCAAATCCCGGCATCCCATATGGTCCCCTGAGCCTGACAGGAGCGATTTCTGAGCATAGAGCCAGGAGTAACCCTTGATTGCTCCAAGGTGTGACCCAAAAACAAAAAACAAAGTCTTGACAAGCATTAGGGATTTTGCTTTTTATACCCACCAAACTAGAATTTCTCTCCAGGCTTAGTTTCCCTCTAGAACTATAGACTCCCCACCCCTCCATCCTTGTCTAGTGTTCAAATTATCTACAATTACTTTTCATTTCTGCAGATTCCTTAACTTCTCTTTCATCTCCATCATGAGTACAGTTACTCGATTTCTGCTTAGGAGAAATGAGATTTTTTTATTTAATATAATTTTTATTTTGATCATAGTGGCTTACATATTGTTGACAATAATATTTTAGGTACATATTTACATAAAATCAGGGGGGATTCCCATCCCCAAATTGTCCTCCCTACACCCCCGTTTCTGTCTTACCTCCCATTTCCTCTTCCCTCACCCCCAGGGCGGCTAGAATATGTGGTCCCCTCTGTCTCTAACCAACTACTTAGTAGTCTTGCATCAGTTTGGTCTTGATGCCTCCCTTATTTCCCCCTCTAAGTAGGGGCAGGGGTAGCTAGTTCAAGTTGCGTGGTTTTGCCTGAAAAAGAGAAAATAAATAAACCGGGGTAAGAGTTTAATACCCCGAAAATGGGCAGAATCCTTCTAGAGGTTCTCATCATCGATTTGGGAAATGAAGGAGAAAAAGAAGTTGAAACACTCCACCAGTACCAAAAGAAGTGTCAAATATCCAGTGAGGACTCCAGCTATAACGATAAGCACCACAAAAAAACAGATAAAAAACAAACCAAAACATACTAAAAACAAACACAAACAAACAAAAAACACGCCGTGGTCTTGAAATAAGAAACATGGCGTAGCACATAACGAAAGAAAAGAAAGGAAGAGAAAGAAAAGAAAAAAAAAAAAAGAATAATTGGGGCCAACAATTTCAATAATCACATCCAAACTGAGGAATCGACCAAAATAGCTAGGTAAATAAAAATAATAATAACAATAATAAATGAAGGTAAAATATATATATATATATACATAACCAAGGTTTTGTGTTTTTTGTATTTTTTTTTTCCCTCCTGCCCTGGCACAGTAAATATTGGGGTCATTCGAAAAGGAATTCACTTGCCCTATAAGATATGGGGTTTCTCCGTCCTTGGAGTATACTGTCATGGAATCATCTCTAGTCTTTAGTCTTTGCTCAGGATCATTACTCTCCAGGTTGTGGTTTTTTTTTTTTTTTTTTTTTTTGGTGTGTGGAAGGCTTCTGCTCTGTCCAGTGTGATACCGTCAGAGCTCTGTGTTTAGCAGTCCCAGTATCTGTACATATCCTGAGGTGGGACTTATGGTGAAGTCAGTCTTTGTGAATCTAGAGGTTCTGTTACCTCAGTGCCATTTTAATCCATCTTCTGTGGTTGGTGATCTTGGTCTTTGCGCTGAACCTAGGAAGGCATCTAGGATAGCGTCTTTCTTTGTTCTTCCAGAAGCCCCTTTCCGTTACAATTGTCTCTGCCGGACCTTTGGGACTGGGGATCATGCTTATTGTGCAGGTCTTAGTTCAAACCCTAGACTAGGGCTTTTTTATTGGTCCCAAGATGTATACAGTCTGGTCGTGGTTCTAGTATCCAGTCATCTGTAAATCACGATCTTGGCTTTTGGACCTACCAAAGGGTGCCGCGTCTTCTGGTTTTGTCTTGTCATTAGCTGGTGAGGTAGGCTAAACTGCTCTAAGGTCAAGTTGTTCACATTTTCCTCATTGTCGAGATATCATGTTAGAGCTGGCCCTTGTTGTTGACCCTGCAGTAATAAGGCTGTCCCAGATGGAGATTGTTTCTTACAGCTGTTGTGAGGAGCTGTGCCGTTTCTATGTCTGGGATCCAGGGTTCAAGGCTGGTTGAATGGTATCTAATCACCTGAGGTCTAAGTTGATTCCACTTGACATATTTTCAAGGTAGGAGATAACCCTGTATTGTAAACAACTATGAGTTCCTATCTCTAGTAGATAAGAGCTCTTTTTTTTTTAAATATGTAAGATTTCCCCTTTATTTAGTGTGCCTTTGCAGGGGGAAGTGGTGCTCCATTATATGTCGGAGTATTTGGGGTGGACAGAGTGGGTAACAGAGATAGGTCACATACCCAAAGACGATTAAAAAAAAAAAAAAAGAAAAGGAAATAAAAGTGTATGTGCCCACAAATGTATATGTAAGGCAAATATTTAAATAAATAACTTAATTAAAAAAAATAAAAAAAATAAAATGAGTTAGCGAAGTTTTTAAACGACCAACGTGGTGCAAAAGACTACTTTGCATTTGGGAGAGAACAGGTAAAGAGTTGGTGTATTACAGGTCTTATGCCTATGTTGGAAGTACAGTTTTCCCATTGTCTTTTGGATTTTTCTTGTGGTGTGTGGGTTCCCAGGCATCTTCCAATCACACCCCCTGCCCCCCTTCAGATTGGTACAAATTTGCAGCTGGGAGGTCTTGGAAGAGTTCTTGCATTGGGGATACTATTGGACCTAATTCCGGTTTCAAGAAACAGTCCATGTTAGGGGGAGTTGGTAGGGAGGGTCTCGCAGCATGTGTCCACAGGGGAGTTGGCTGTCTTTTCTTGCAGGAGACGATGTGTGGGTTCGGTTGGGTGTCCCCTCGCCTGGGTGCTGGGTACTGGTTCATTGGGTAGGAGGTCGATCTTGATGCCTAAAAGATTAAGGACTGAGGGTGGAGAGTTTTAATATGGTGGGAGATCTGGATGGGATTGAGGGGTGAAGGGATAGTTGGATTTCCGGGGGGGAGAAAGGGGAAGGTATATGGGAGGGGTATGAAGGAAGAGAAAAGAGAAAATACTGTAGAAAGGGAGAAGAGAAAGGGAAAAAAGTAAAGAGAAGAGTAGAAGAGAAAAAGAAAAGAGAAGAGAAAAAAAATAGAGAGAAGAAAGGAGAGAATAGCAAGGGAATGCTGGTTTGGTTGAATGTGTTCGATGACTAGAGCCTGTAGTTTAGGTCTGTACATCGCAGGTACTGCTTTGGTGGTCTGGCTGGTCACGTGCTTCGATTCCTAAAAGAAGGTTTAACCTAGAGATAAAGTGTATGTTAAAGAGTTTTCTCGTGGCCGTCTCATAGTGCAAGCAAGGTATGGTATCTCGTGTGGTATCCCGAATTGCCATCTTAGTTTGTCCGCCCTTTGTATCTAAGGGCGCCTGTGGAAAGAAAAGCTGAGAGGTTATTTTTAAAATATAGTAAGGTAAAGGGATTAAAACGTAGTGTTATGGTATGTTGCCATTGCATTACGTGATTTCCCGCGGTGTTCTATACTTGTGTTCCTGTTTACGATCTCTAAGGGATTATTGTGGGCCTTTGTTGTAGGAGTCTGGTTACATACCTGTTCTCTCCATGTTGCTGTTTCTGTTGTTGCTGTTTTCCTTGTGGTATAATGTGCAGTCAAGAGTTTGCATTGTTCCTTTTTCATGTATTTTGGACACTGCTCCCACGTATATGTTGACTATTACAGTGATCGGAGTTTCTACCCTGTTAAACCCTGTTATATGATTGTTAGGTATTAGTTGTGTATAAAATATATGTTCTAGGTGTTTCAGAATAGTGCTACCATTCTGTGTTTATCTTTTGTCTTCTGGCTTACTTCGTTTAACATAACATGATCTAGGTCCATCCACGTTGCTTCAAAGTCTGTGATTGTATCATTTCTAACTGCCATGTAATATTCCATTGTGTATATGTACCACATCTTAATGATCCATTCATCCGTTGTTGGACACCTAGGTTGGTTCCAAGATTTGGCTATTATACTGAGTGCTGCGATAAATAGTGGGGTGCATACGTATTTTGGAATGAATGTCCTTCCATCTTGTGGGTATATGCCTAGGAGGGCAATTGCTGGGTCAAATGGCAGCTCAATTCTGAGTTCTTTGAGCACTCTCCAGACTTTCCTCCATAGGTGTTGGACTAGGGGACATTCCCACCAGCAGTGGATGAGAGTTCCTTTCATACCGCATCCCCGCCAACAAAGGTTGTTTCCATTATTTTTGATGTGGGCCATCCTCACTGGTGTAAGGTGGTATCTCATTGTTGTCTTGATTTGGATCTCCCTGATGATGAGTGAAGGTGAGCATGTTTTCATGTGTTTGTTGGCCATCCTTCTGTCTTCCTCAGAGAAGTGTCTATTCATTTCATCTCCCCATTTTTTTATAGCTTTGTTTGGTTTTGGGGGGCTCAGCTTTCTGAGTGCTTTGTATGTTCTAGATATCAGCCCTTTATCTGATATGTCGAGTGAAAAGATTTTTTCCCATTCTGTTAGCTGTCTTCTTGCGTTAAGCAGGGTTTCTTTTGCCATGCAGAAGCTTTTTAGTTTGATGTAGTCCCATTTGTTTATATTTGATGCTAACGTTCTTGCCATTGGTGCTCCATTCTCAAAGACCTTTTTGATATATAGGTCTTCGAGTGTTCTGCCTATTTTATTCTCAATAAACTTTATGGATTCGGGTCTGATTTCAAGGTCTTTGATCCACTTTGAGTTGATTTTTGTATAAGGAGTAAGGTATGGGTTGATTTTCACTTTCGTACATGTGGTTTTCCAGTTGTACCAACACCATTTGTTGAATAGGCTTTCTTTGTTCCATTTCAGATTCTTGCCTCTTTTATCAAATATTAGTTGGATATATACCTGGGGGTTTATGTCTGGGAATTCTGTTCTGACCCACTGGTCTGATGTCCTGTCTCTGTTCCAGTACCATGCTGTTTTGATTACTATGGCTTTATAGTATAGTTTCAAGTTAGGTAAGGAGATGCCTCCCAGCTTCTTGTTTTTCAGTATTTGTTTGGCTATCCTGGGTCTTTTGTGGTTCCAGATGAATTTTGTGAATGCTTGTTCTAATTCTTTAAAGAATTGTGTCTGGATTTGGATAGGGATTGCATTAAATCTATATAGGAGTTTGGGTAGGATAGTCATTTTGATTATGTTAATTCTACCTATCCATGAGCATGGGATGTTCTTCCATTTCTTTAGATCATCTTCAATTTCTTTCTGGAGTGTTTTGAAGTTTCCCTGGTATAGGTCTTTCACTTCTCTTGTAAGGTTGATTCCTAGATACTTGATATTTTTGATACTATCTTAAATGGAATTGTATTTTTAATCTCTCTCTCCTCAACTTCATTGTTTGTATATAGAAACGCTACTGTCTTTTGTGTATTGACTTTGTAACCAGCCACTTTGCTGTATTGGTTAATTGTTTCTAGGAGTTTTACTGTGGACTCTTTAGGGTTTTCGATGTATATCATCATATCGTCGGCAAAGAGAGATAGCTTGTGTTCCTCTTTCCCAATTTGAATTCCTTTGATTTCCTTCTCTTGTCGGATTGCTATTGCTAGGACTTCTAAGGTTATATTGAATAAGAGTGGAGAGAGTGGACAGCCTTGCCTGGTTCCTGATCTTAGTGGGAATGCTTCTAGTTTCTCACCATTGAGTATAATGTTGGCTGTAGGCTTTTCATAGATAGCTGTAACTATCTTGAGGAAGGTTCCTTCTAACCCTATTTTGCTGAGTGTCTTTAACATGAAAGGATGTTGGATTTTGTCAAATGCCTTCTCTGCATCGATTGATATGATCATGTGGTTTTTGTCTTTCATGTTGTTGATGTGGTGTATAATGTTGATTGATTTGCGTATGTTGAACCAACCTTGCATTCCTGGGATGAATCCCACTTGATCATGATGTATGATCTTTTTGATGAAGTGCTGGATTCGGTTTGCTAATATTTTATTGAGTATCTTTGCATCTATGTTCATTAGTGAGATTGGTCTGTAGTTTTCTTTTTTGGTAGTGTCTTTGCCTTCTTTGGGAATGAGTGTGATATTAGCCTCATAAAAGGAGTTGGGGAGGATTCCTGTTTTTTCTATGGTTTGGAAGAGCCTATGGAAAA
This sequence comes from Suncus etruscus, assembly GCF_024139225.1. NCBI lineage: Eukaryota > Metazoa > Chordata > Mammalia > Eulipotyphla > Soricidae > Suncus > Suncus etruscus. Next base: position 38,258,236 of record NC_064867.1, on the reverse strand, counting down.
GTGGTAGTAAGTCTTCTTGAAATGTTTGATAGAATTCACCTGTAAATCCATCTGGGCCTGGGCTTTTGTTCTTAGGGAGTTTTTTAATTACATCTTCAATTTCCTCTGAGGTGATTGGTCTGTTTAGGATTTCTAGATCTTCCTTTTCCAGTCTTGGAAGAGGGTGTTTTTCCAAGAATCTATCAATTTCTACTGGGTTCTCTAGCCTAGTTGAGTATAGTTGTTCATAATATGATCTCATGATATGTTGTATTTCTTGGGGTTCTGTTGTAATCTCTCCCCTTTCATTTGTGATCCTACTGATTTGGGTGTTTTCTCTCTTTTTTTTGGTGAGTTTTGCCAGTGGTTTGTCTATCTTGTTTATTTTTTCGAAAAACCAACTCCTGGTCTCATTGATTTTTTGTATTGTTTTCTTGGTTTCTATGTTGTTTATTTCTGCTCTGGTTTTTATTATTTCTTGCCTTCTGGATGTGGTTGGACTTCTCTGTTGCTGATGTTCCAATTCTTTGAGGTGATCTTTTAAACTGTTGGTTTTGTTATTTTCCTGATTCTTGACATAGGCCTGTATTGCTATGAGTTTCCCCCTAATTACTGCTTTTGCTGTGTCCCATAAATTTTGACATGTTGTCTCTTCATTGTCATTTGTCTCAAGGAATCTTTTTATTTCTTCCTTGAGTTGTTCTTTGATCCAGCTGTTGTTGAGCAGCATGTTGTTTAATCTCCAGGTATTAGTTTTTCTCCATTGCTTCTTCTTGACCTCAATTTTGAGCTCTGTGGCATAGTGATCTGAGAGGGTACTTCTAATGATCCTTACCTTTGTGGTCTTATATAGGTTGGCTTTGTATCCTAATATATGGTCTATTCTGGAGAAGGTTCCATGTGGGCTTGAGAAGAATGTGTATTCTGCTTTCTGGGGGTGGAGGGCTCTATATAAATCTATTAGCCCAAAATCTTCTAATTTTTCATTCAGAGCTCTTATTTCTTTGCTATTTTTCTGTTTGGTGGATCTGTCCAGTGGTGATAGTGGAGTATTGAGGTCCCCTGCTATTATCACATTTCCCTTCATGTGTTTCTCCAGGTTTGCCAGTAGTTGCCTCACATATTTTGCTGGCTCTACATTAGGTGCATAGATATTGACCAGGGTTAGTGTTTCTTGATTTAATGTTCCCCTGATCAGTAAGTAGTGACCCTCTTTGTCTCTGATCACTTTCTTGAGGTTGAATGCAATTTGGTCTGATATAAGAATTGCTGTCCCTGCTCTTTTTTGTTTTCCATTGGCCTGAATAATTACTTTCCATCCTTTTATTCTAAGCCTGTGATTATCCTGCATCTGTAGGTGTGTTTCTTGCAGACAGCAGAAGTCCGGTTTATTTTTCCTAATCCAGTTCTCTACTATGTGTCTTTTAATTGGAGAGTTTAGTCCGTTAACATTTAGTGAGATTATTGAGAGAGAGGATTGTTGTGTAGTTGTGTTGTGTAGGGTGGTTTTTGTTACAATCGGGGGTTTGGATTGTGTAATTCGTCTTTGAGTAAGTCGTTTAGGATCGGTTTTGTTTGCACAAATAGTTCAAATTCGTTCTTGTTTGAGAATGTTTTTAGTCTATCCTCCCATATGAATGTAAGTTTTGCTGGGTATTGGATCCTAGGTTGGAAATTTCTTTCATTCAGTCGTTTAAATATGTCATTCCATTGTCTTCTTGCTTGAATTATTTCAAATGGGAGATCTGGTTTGATTCTTATGTCCCTACCTTGGTACTTGAGGTTTCTTTTCTTCCTTATTGCTTTAAGGAGTTCTTCTTTCTCTTTGTTTTTTTGCCAATTGGATTACCATGTGTCTTGGTGTTTGTTTATTGGGGTCTATCTTATTGGGAACTCTTTTTATTTCCTGTATTGGCATTGCAGTATCCTTCCAGAGGGTAGGGAAGTTCTCCGCTATTATCTCTCTGACTACTTGTTCTTCCCCTTTCCCTACTTTCTCCCCTTCTGGTATACCCACAATTCTTAGGTTGTTTCTTTTGTCCTTGTTCATTAGATACTGGACCTTTCCTTCCAGTGCTTTGCCTTTTATTTCTTTGTTGGTTTCTTGATCATTTTTTGTTTGCAGTTTTCCTTCGAGTTCTTCAATGTGTTTCTCCAATTCTGTGTTTCTGCTTGTAAGGCTTGTTACTTTGTCTGTTAATTCCTTCACTTCTTTTTGTATGGAATCTCTCATGTTCTTTAACATTTCTTCTTTAATTTGGCTGATTTGTTCATCCATAGATTTCTTATACTCGATAGCTAGGGTTTCTCTCATTCCTTTTATTAATTCTTGCATTTCCTTCCTCATGGCTGCTTTTAGGTCTTCATCGCGTGTATCTGTGCGTTTTGGTGGACTTGGAAGCTTGCAAGAGTTTGTCACCATATCTCCAGATATTAGTGATCTCCTTGATTTACGCATACTTCTTTGTATTTAATGGTGTGTTTTAGAGTGCTGTGCTTCTAATTTTCACCTGTTTTGATCCCCTGTGGTGCGGGAGTTGGTTCCCTCCCTGAGGGTGGTTCTAGAGGGACTTTTGGGTGAACTCGCTGAGGTTTTGATCCTCCTGTACTCTTTATCTGGCCTGGTTAGTTGTTTTCCCCTTTTGTTGGCAGCTAGTACTGGCCCTTTCCTGACCACAGTGGTGGGGAGCACTGTTTCTCCTCTCCTTTTTCTCCTCTCCTCTACTACTTGGAAGTCAGTCTTCCTCTTAATTTCTGTCAGCAGGTGTAGTTCCGCTTCTGGCCACACTGGTTGCGGGCGCTGTTGAGCCTGACTCTCTGTTCCCTCCCTTATCTGGGGGTCAATGAAGCTCTGCTCCTCCGAGTTACCGCGGAAGAAATTCCCCCAGTCAAGCCCTCCCGGTAGCTGCTCTCAGCCCTAGGGGGGGTCTCCGGTCCACTCTGGGGCTCGGGGCTAGGTTGCTCTAGGTTACCTAAAGGTCCAGGGGGCAGGCCCAAGCTCACCTAGTCTATTCGTCCCACCTGTCCCAGCTGGGCAGGTGACTCCGGCCCACTAGGTACTAGGGAATGTCCTCCCCAGTCAACGCTCGGGTCAGGTGGGATGAACTCTGGGGCCTGGAAGTTGAGGCAACGGGTGGTGTGGTCTCTGTGCCAACCAGCTGGCCTCTGCAGTCTATGGGGGGGGGGTCGCGCGCAGGGTGGCTGGCGGCTGCGGGTCGTCCACCTGTGAGCGCCCTAGGAGAGTGCACTCACCCTGGACGCCGGGGGTCCCTACTCCCCGTTGGCGCGGCTGGCCTCTGCAGTCTATGGGGGGGGTCGCACGCAGGGTGGCTGGCGGCTGCGGGTCGTCCACGTGTGAGCGCCCTAAAAGAGTGCACTCACCATGGACGCCGGGGGTCCCTACTCGAGAAATGAGATTTTTACGGAGCCCCAGGATGTAAGATCCCCAAATATCTACTACAAGAGGTTCTAGAAACAACTGTAACTCCATCAGCTGCTACAAAGAAATAAAACAAGAGTATCACATTGGAAAATGGGACTTTCTGAAACAGTTCAACATAAACTGACATTATGCTTTCATAATATCTCCTCTCCTTATTAAAGAAAATTGAAAAACGTGTCCAAAAGCTTAGATAAAAGTTTTGATGGCGTGGTTTTATTTGTTATCATCCCAAACTTCCATTTCAAATAAATGTCCACTCATATATGACTTAGGAATCTATCCATAAAAGGATTATAATGTCAGAAGAGAATATGAGGAACATGAACATAAGACAACATGAAGCGGCTGTGTTCTCTACACTGAAAGAGGAGGTACAGTAAATGCACCCCATATACATCTCAACACAGGCCCTTTGCCTGATCTGTATTGTGAATTGGAGGACCAAAAAAAAGAGAACATGAAGCTATTGATGCTAAGTATAGCCAGATCTCAAGATAATAAGTGCAAATGAAAGAACACAGACAAGAAGGAGTATATGTTATAGGATCCTATTTTTATCACATATGTTTAATTCAAATTAATCTAAAGTGACAATAGCAGATCAATTTGTAGACTAGGGTAAGTGAAGGCACTGAGATTACAAAGGATAAAGAGGACATTTGAAGAGTGATGTATGGTCTAATATTCTTGATTATGATGATGGTTTCCCAGGTATAGATGATATTAAAATTGATCAAAGTGTACCTTCCAAACATGTGCCATTTATCATATATCAAAAGTATGGTTAAAACTTGCTTTGTATACAAAGCCTTTACTCCTTCTCCTATTTCTTCATATTTTCTTGAAATGTGGTCATTCAACATTCTTATACCTATTAGCCTTTACATTTAGGATGGAAACAAAGAGTCCCAGAGATGCAAGAAGAATAAAATGATGTGTTAGAGCAGAGAGAGCAATTTTCTTTAGAAAGAACATCTCCCAAGGCAGGTTGCTCTCTACTGGGCTTTCTATCTAGGTCAAGATGAGTGGTTCCTTGGGATATCAATTTGTCCTATATTTGAGTACTGGGAGTGGTGCTTAGAATGAATGCTGGAGAAGTGAGAAGGAAAATCTTGGAGGATACCATAAGCTCTGCTGATGGTTCAAGCTAGGTGTTTTTGATGGGGTATGCAACTGTGAATTTGTGACAAGGTTGATTCCTTGCTGTGTTTATGCTATAGAGAGATTGATCTTTGCTTTGGATCAATGGTATACACAAGAGCTGTAATATAATGGATTGAAATATAACAGATTCATAGTTGATCTTTCTCCTCCGTTGATGTTTGGGTCCAGAGTTGAAGGATGAGAACACATAATTGATATAAAGAAAACAAAGCTTTATTCCATCAAGACACACACTACAAACTGACCGATCATGGCCACCTCTCTCAGAAGGTGACCTACCAGAAGATACAAGCCAAATTCTATAGGGCTAGAAGCAGGAAGACTTGACTTCTAAGTTGATTGGCTATTGTCTATGGTGTATCTAGGACATTTCATCCTTTTATGGCCAGATATCTAAGGTGGTATATTGTGGTTTATAGGGCCTGGAGGTTTATGCCCATTATTGCTGGGATAGAAACTTAGCCCTTGAATGGAAACTTAGTTTTGTTAGCCTTAAATGAAAACTTAACATTGGTTAGATAAAATGGAAATCCATTCTGCTCTAGGCTTTACCTTGTCACAACATTCCTAAATGTGCTGGGATTCTTAATCAATTCTGAATCAATCTTAGATGCTCCAATGACTTTAAGAATTATTTTAGTAATGTCCCAGAGAATGGGGATGCTTACAGGGTCATCCAACTGTGTCAAGGGCTAAAACTTGTAGCTCTATTCACCAGCTTCCAGGTTGGGGAGAAGGGATGACTATTGAGGTCAGTCACATATTTTCTTAATGGCATCAAATTATGCTAATGAATGCCACAGATGTCTTAGATGCCCAGAGAGACCCAGAAGAAAGGACTGAGTACTTCACTGGTGAACACGTGATCATTTGAGGACACTTGAAATTAGAGAAAACCACACCCTGTGCTTCACCCTCTGCATTTCCTACATGGGAGTTGAATTCTCTTCCAATAAAGCCATCGTCATCTTATGATAAAACATTTCTCTGTGTTCTTAGAGATGATCTTGCAAACCATTAAGCCCAAATAGATGTTTGTGATATCCCTTACTCTATAATAGGGTTGTCAGAACCCCAGGTAATAATTCAAACTCAACTCTAGTGTCTGGGATAGATTCAGTTTAGTCAATGGGCCAGAGAAATGGTCGCGATTGCCCATAAGCTGTATTCAGAGCTGCATGAACTAAAGAGCCAGTACTGGAGTCCAGGGAGCTACTAGACAGACAGAACCTTTCGACTTCATACATGAACCACCTGGTGGTCATTCATATGAGATCTTCTTACACCTAAACTCACAGTGGACCATAGCCTGAAGGAAAAATCACAGTGAGACATGTCTCAGGGGAACCTGATCAAGCTAGTATCCAGCTATGTTCTCTTGGGGGTAAGGGACAGTGATGTCCCTTACCAGTGACCTGGTAATAGCCTGAAAAAAATAACCCTGCCTTTTCCTACTCTTTGGGGGTGTTTTGTACAGGTCTGGGTAGATTAGGGGACAAACCTGGTATGCATCTTCCCTCTACAAGTTAGAAGACCCTTGGCAATGCTCAGCACATAGCAGTTGATCTACATTTTGAAGCACTAAAAGAGCTGTTGTTGTTGTCCATGATATTTCTGAATCACATAAATGTCCTCTCCTCTCTCATCTTGGGCTTACCCTGCATGCTGCTGATGCTCTGGTTTCTCCCAAGAAAATCAGGTCACTGTCCCTTAAATATAGTGATTCCTAATGAATATCACACTCCACTGCTGATTGGGATGTGCTTCTTGAGGTATCCAGGTTTCTGCCATGTGTGAGAGGGGTTACATGCCCACAGATGGCCCCACTTGTAAACCTCTACTCTTGGTATCACTTCCCCAAAATTATATTCTCAACTGGGCTCTCAAGGATTGCATGAATTTGATATAAGTCAAGGGAGGCCAGAGAATCAGATAAATAGTAACACAGGAAAAACACTTCAAGGCAGAAGCCTGCAGGGTTTTTCTTGAACTTCAGAGTTAACAGAAAAAATTATGGGTCAGGGCAATAGTCCACAGTGATAGGGAATGGACAGGACAGTCACTGACGATCCAAGAGAAATGCTCAGGTCCCAGATGTTTCCAGGTAGCCAAAGGAGACTGCAGGTTTCACAATTTTCATTGCGGCACCTGATACCAAAGCCTTGCTTCTTTCTGGCTTCTTTCTTTACTCCTATCCTGTATGTGTTCTTACTTTTCTTATTTATCTCTAAAAGCAGCTACTGTGACTTCCAAAGAGGGAAGATTGTTCTGTATGGTTGCTTGCTCCCAAATGGAATGCCCTTCCTTCTTTCCTTCCTTCCTTCCTTCCTTCCTTCCTTCCTTCCTTCCTTCCTTCCTTCCTTCCTTCCTTCCTTCCTTCCTCCCTTCCTTCCTTCCTCCCTCCCTCCCTTGCTCCCTCCTTCCCTTCCTCCCTCCCTTCCTCCCTTCCTCCCTTTCTTCCTTCCTTCCTCCCTTCCTTCCTTCCTTCCTTCCTTCCTTCCTTCCTTCCTTCCTTCCTTCCTTCTCTCTTTTACTTTCCTTCCTCCCTGCCCCATCCTCCCCCATCCTCCCTCCCCCTTCATCCCTCCCTCCCTTCCTCCATCCATTCATTCATCCATTCATCCATCCACTTAACTATTCCTCCTTCCCCCTTTCCTCTTTTCCTCCCTAGATTCTTTAATAAGCATGAGGAAGAAATGCCAGTAGAAACTCGGAATACTTCTGAAAGCTGCCTAAACATTTTCTTTTTCATCTACACAAAACATCTATCAATAATGTCTGGGATTTCTAATTCCACAGTCTTTGGGAATAAATTAAGTGGTATACCAAGTAAATGAGATTTCTAAAGACTCGGGAACCAAGAAATAAGAAAACCATTATTCTGAATCAAAGGCATCCTTTAAAAATGAGAAGTTTTAAATAAAGGTATATGGCTTCAGACAGATATTCTAAAATCAAAATGGAGAGACCAGAGATGATGGAGGGCAGGAAATGAGAGTATCACATAGGGTATTTGGAGGAAGTTGGGGTTACAGGTCAGGAACTGTATATCTCACATCGGTAGGAGCTAGTTGCCTAGAATCCGAGTACAAAACAAAGCCAACCTAGAGCTGAAACTACAGATCAAAAAATCTTTTCCAGTAAGTAATAATCCTTACAACAGATGGCATATCTAAAGGGCTGTCATTTGTCTATATTGCCCATATGTGGTATGTCTATGGTAGACTGTGTGCTCTAGGATCTCTGTAAATGCTGTCCTCTGGGTTTCTGCAGTGTTTGAGGTTTATATGATTACAGAATTGCATTGCCCACAATGTGCCCCTCCTTGGTCAGTGCATGCCTGGATCTACCACACTTTATTTTGTTTTCAACTATTTCTTGAAGTCGGGGCTCCAAGGTAGTGCTCAGAGGTATCAGGGTACATTCCCAGCATTGCCTAGTTAATCAAGCCACAGGGTTCAATGTTCAGGCTCGGGCCCGGAGAGATAGCACAGCGGCGTTTTCCTTGCAAGCAGCCAATCCAGGACCAAAGGTGGTTGGTTCGAATCCCGGTGTCCCATAGGGTCCCCCGTGCCTGCCAGGAGCTATTTCTGAGCAGATAGCCAGGATTTACCCCTGAGCATCGCCGGGTGTGGCAAAAACAAAAACAAAAACAAACAAAAAAAAACAACAAAAAAAACAATGTTCAGGCTCTATGATTCTTGGGTACCCTGACATGTCACTGGTTAGATACAGAACCTTATGCATGAAAGCGACACACACCAGATTCCTGCTTTCCTTGGTCCCTGCATTTCTCTCTGTGTTGACACATTATTTGTATCCATATTGTGGCTGCTGTAAATTGTAGTGCAGTGAACTTGGGCCGCCATACCTTTCTAAGACAGGAATGCTTATTTTCTGAAGTTTCATTTTCAGAAGCAGGACTGGCGGATTGGACAATTCTGTTTTTCCCTATGGAGTAAACATTTACCATTGTGCTTAGTGGTACCTGATTTCCTTCCTCACATGCTTGCCCATAAGTTTCTTTACCTTTTCATTCCTTTTTTTTCTTGCAATATCTTTTTATTAATTTTTATTTTGACCAAAGTAGATTACAAATCTTTCACAGTAAAATTTTAGGTATATAGTGACATTGAGTCAGTGCCATTCCCACCACCAAGGCTGTCCTCCCTCCACCTCTGTTCCCAGCATTTCATTCTTGACAATATGTATCTATTGTATTTTTTAGAATTATTGTTATACTGAGTGCAAGGTGAGAGCTCAATGATCTGATTTACATTTTCCTGCTGATACTGATGTCCATTACATTCGTATACCTCTTGGCAATGTATACACCTTCTTTTAGAAAAGGTGTCTATTTCGTTCATTTGCTCTTTTATGTATTTATTTATTTATTTATTGAGTTTTTGGGGCCACACCCAGTGATGGTTAGGGGTTACTTCTGGCTATGCACTCAGAAATCACTCCTGGCTTGGGGGGGACCATATGGGATGCCGGGGATTGAGCTAAGGTCCATCTTGGATCAGCTGCATGCAAGGCAAATGCACTACCACTGCACTATTGCTCAGCACCTCATTTTCTCTTTTTTAAGCCCATTTTATTGAGACTCAACTGAAAAAAATATCAGTGTGTCAGTTTAAGGCCTACTGTGTTGAAGTTTTTATTCACAAATGTGATGAAATCCTTAGTCTCTTAGCTCAGCTAAATTTATCTTAACATAGAGATAGAATTAAAGGGGAGCAAAGAAAAAGAAATAACAATATTTCTCATTGTGATGAGCTCTCTTAACAGCTCTCTTATAAAGAGCATGGTATATGTGTGTGTATATATATATATATATATATATATATATATATATATATATATATATATATATGGTAAAAGATATCGCTTTTCTGTATGTCACAAATTCCATAATCATAATATATGAGTTATGGAATATGACAGAGATTTGCTTTATATTACATGAAACTTATGTGTTTATACTTATGTATATCTGTAATATAGCTGTAATATAGAGCCCACAGAATAGATATCATATGAAGTATCACTCTCCTATATATCATTGTACGTATATATGTAGCATGAGATTGTATAGAATATCTAACATGCAGCTTTTCTATAAATCATACAGGATAGACATATATGTATCTGATACATAATACATAGCACATGGATTTCCTATGTAATACAATATGTGTATAAATATGATAATGACATATAGTGAATCACATATAGTTCTCTTATATCCTATAACATATATGTGTGTATGATACTGTCATATAATATATGGCATATAGTATATGGCATATAACTCTCCTACATTATATAGGGTTATCTCCATCATCATAAGATCTAAAATTACCATTGTAGTACTTATGAAGTATTATCTCCTAATCCCTCTCTCCACTATCCCAAAAATAGAGGAAATGGCACATTTCTTGTAGCTTTTCATCTTGTTGAAGTTATCCTGTTCTGCAGGTGTGTCCTTGTCTGATGAATTCCCACTGGTTATTTTTACTTGTGTTACCTTTGCATTTAGTGTCAAATTTAAAAAAACATCACTGACTGATAATGCTGCAGGCATCTTGCATCTCAGCATAATCCTTCATAATCCTTCGTGAAAAAAAAAAACAGGTACATGAACGAACGAATACGAAATATGAAATAATGAGACCACACAAAATACATCGTATGGGGACCCGTGTCTGCAAGAGACGTGAGACGATTTTACTCTCCAGGCTGGGAGTATTAAAGGGTAAAGAAACAGTCATATCATAAAAGGAATGCCCACATTTGTTTCTTGCAAAGTACAGAAACTATCAATGTACATTGTTTGATTTTAAAATGAATACACATGGCTTTAGGTGGTTTGTAATCTTAGAATAGAATAGGTTTCAGTTAGGAGCCAGAGAATAAAAGAAAGGCTAATTTCTTACATATAAATGTAATTTCTGGCCCTAGGTGTCATTACTGATGTAAATTAAGGGATAGCAGAAATCCTGATTTCTCCTAATAACAAATATCCTTAACATGAGGGATTAGTTTTCTAGCTAGGGGCTAAACCCCACTTCCTATGGTCTGGTTATAGAAAGAGATAAAACTTATATGAAAGGGGTACAAAATTATACCTAATAAAATAGTCTAATTATACACGGGCAGAACTTGTTTGTTAGCAGGTATTCAAAGTGACAGGGAAGGTCCCTGAGGCAGTCACCCTGCTGTGATGCTCAAAGACAAGGAGAGAAGACATTGTCTTGAAGATGCTAAGTTTTGACTTGGCCTCTAGAAGTAAATAGGCTGACAAAAAGAGACCAAGCCTGTCTTATTTGGTGCGGAAATTTCTCTGGGAAAAGGAATTTGATAGAGGCCCTATTTCGGCCTGTATTTACAAGGGAGAGAATGTGCCAAATAATGACCGAAAATGTAATGCCAAGCATCTCTTCAGAAATTCCTCAACCATCCAGGCATCTCTTCCCGAAATTCCTCAACCATCCACAGCGGGCCTTTTGAGGAACCCTGTGGAGGTTATTTTAGTTCTCCCCACCAGGAAAATCTGAGGATACATCTGGTGGGCTGAGCTCCCCTAAAAGTTTATGTATGCCATGGCATGATACCAAAGTATACCCCCATTTCCAATAAATTTAGGGTGTCCAGTTTTCTGTTCAACTGCTTCATCGCATTCAGGCAGAGATTTGTGTCTGATATAAATATTCTTTGGTTGTGGCTGTCAATTCTCCAAGCATCAATCGTTTCTCCAGTGTCTGTGTTTCTTTGATGTAATTTAATTCAGTTTCCAAACTTTGTCCCACTACCTCCTTTTTAGCATTCACTTGAAAATCTGCCTCCTTTAAGCAAATAAACAGAATCCCTTTCCTCAGTTACACTGAGGTTATAACCTCTCTAATCACAGCATCTTCAAGTCTGAAGCTTTTTTTCCAAAAGCCTTTCTAAAACTATTATAGGTTTTTTATTTTGGGGGCGGGGGGCATACCTGAAAGTGCCCAGGAGTTACTCCTGGATCTGCATTCAAGAATCGCTCCTGGCAGATTCTGGGGACCATGTGGGATGCCGTGGATTTTACCCAGATCAGTGGCATGCCAGCCAAATGCTCTATCTGCTGTGCTATCACTCTAGAACCCTATTATAAATTTTAAGGAAGCAAAAGGTAAACATTTTTTTCTCATTTTCTGCTCAGCCCTGAAGGTGTTTATTCCAGACACCTCAAAAGCAGAGAGCAGGCAACAGAGAGAGCTGTGGTCTGGCTCGTTGGAGATTTTGGTTCATTCTTGGGCACCATCTTGGTCTCCTGTGCCCGTAGGAGTGGGGGGCCTCCATACTCAGCAAGGGAAGGTGAAGAGAGGCCTTCAAAGCAGCTGCCTGAGCACTCCGATTGTGGAAGGAGGGGCTGGGGATGTGTCACTGTGTGAGAAATTGTGTGTTTGAGTGTACATGTGTGTATGTACATATATTTATGAGTAGGCTAGTTTATGAATGTATGTATGTTTATGTGAGTAAATATGTATGAAGTAAATGTATGCAAGTCTGTGTGTGTCTGTGTGCATCTATGCAATTGTGTCTGCATGTATGTGATTGTATCTGTATATATTTGTGTTTACGTGTATATGTTAGTTTGTGTGTGAGTGTTTATATATGAGTGACATTGTGTAAGTCTGTGTGTGTAAGAGTGTAGATATAATTGTGTATATCTGACTGTGTCTATGTGTGGGTGTCCTGTGTCTCATTCCATATCCTCTCATGCCTTCTATTAAAAAAATGATTGATTCAGTTATTGATTGATGGATTCATCCCATCATTTGGTACTTAGATCAGTTTTGTCTGTCACTAACTCAGAGATAGGAACCAGAATGGATCGGGTTAGTGTGTTGTTTTTTTTTATTTGTATTGTGACCAATGTGAATAACAAGTATTTCACAGTTATATTTAAGGGACATAGTGACAGTGAGTTAGAGCCATTCCTACTACCAGTGTTGAGTGTTGATCTCCCTTTGCCTCTGCTCCCAGTATGACCTCTCTCCTTTGCCCCCTGGACTGCTAGAGTAACAAGTCCCCTTTGTATATAGCTTGTTGTAGATTGGGTATGGATTCTATAGTTGTTGACTTTGGGTTTGGTGTTTAAGTCTGATCATCTTTTATTTCCACCCACCCAATGTTCTTGCAATTTTTGCTCCTTTTACCATTCAGTTTTTTTTATGAAACATGCGTCAGTCAGTAGTTTCAGGCAGTTCTAGAGATTTTCAGGGGAATGAGGACAAGAAGCTGCCCTGACTCAATCATGGAAGGCTTCCCTGAGGAGATGACACTGGATTAGTAATGAGTGGCTGAGATCCAAGTAGCTTAAAGAAAATTGGGAAAGTACTTCACTATATCCCCTTTAGGCTAAATGGTCTGAGGCAGATAGGAAAGAGTCACAGGGTTGCCTGAGAGGTGGCATGGGGGAGCTTGTTTCTGTTCAAACATATCCTGCCTCCATGAGCCATGTTTACATCACAGACACTCAGCATCCTTTCCCTGGCCATTTCTCCAGCTTTCTCCCAGGCAAAGACATAATGCAATCAGCCCCACTGCAGAGAAAAGCAATCTTTATCCTTCTTTATCACTAGGGATAAAGGGGATCTCACAAGCTTTGATAATGATGATCTGGAAGTCCTGGAGACATTCATTCAGAAGCTTGAGATTCTCCTCCTCAGAATAATTCCAAAAGTGGCAGTTAAATGTAATGAGACACACTTCAAAGGAGCAAGAGGTGACTCCAAGGTCAGGAAAGCCTGCACTGATAGTCCAATAGTTGTTAGTTTTCCCTGTGGATTAAGAATGACTGGAAAGGGGCCAGCGAGGTGGCGCTAGAGGTAAGGTGTCTGCCTTGTAAGCGCTAGCCAAGGAAGGACTGCAATTCGATCCCCAGCGTCCCATATGGTTCCCCCCAAGCCAGGGGCAATTTCTAAGCTCTTAGCCAGTAGTAACCCCTGAGCATCAAAACAAAACAAAAAAGAGAATGACTGCAAAGTGTAAGAAAATATATAGGTATTAACCCAAAACAAAGGTTTTCTGCCATCTTCTTATTTCCCTTAAATCCTTCCTTTGATATGTAAAAGCCCTGCCCCACCCTTGTGAATTTGTTCTGAGATAATAAGAAAAAAAGTTAGTTCCGGCATTTTGCAGAGGCAGAAACATCCCGGTGAAAAGCAGACTGGCTTCATGATTCCTTCCTGACTAGGTTAGTTTATTATATCTTCACTACCCTGCTTTAGACATCCACCTAAGGGGTTAGAAAAATGGCATGTGGAATGATATCACAACTCATGGATTTTTATTTTACAACTGGCACTTGAAGAGATACCCAAGGACCTGAGAAGAGCCATTGATGGTGAATGACTTGGCCCTCTGGTGAATATACCCATGATGGCCCCTGGAGCTGGACTGAATGGTCCATGCCTTTCACTGGAACTTCCATTCGCATGGTCCTTGTTCTGAAAAGCTTCATGTTGCTTTGGTCTATCTACCTGCATTTCTTGCTTGAACTATATGTGCCAGACTCCTAGAAATTCTTCTGCATGCATACCTCTGGAGGGGAAGGATGCTTTTCCATTGGTGACAAGTTCTCAATCTAAAGATCTTCCCAGGACTGATAATTTATCACTCACGACTGGCACTAAACCAGAGAGACCCCCATCTTCCAAGAAAGATGAACTGGCTATTGTTTCTGCAGGCTTAGACTCTGAAAATGGCTCAATCAGAAATATACCTGTGCCCCAACCCAGGAGTCGGAGGGACTTGGCAATCCAAGTCCTGGGCACTGTCAAATATGTTCCATGTCTGAAAAGCTATGAATTTATCAACAGAAATGGCACCAAAGAAGATGTCTTTGTTCACTGGACAGCTATTAAGAGAATCGATCCCAGGAAGTTTCTGTGTAGTTTTGGAGATGGGGAAACTGTGGAGTTTGATGTTATGAAAGGAGAGAGGAGTCCAAAAGCTACTAATATATCCAGACCTGGCAGAATGCAGTGAAAGGTAGCCTATACGCTCCCAATAGACATATACTCTGCAAATCCATCCCCCAGACTCTCAGCTGCCCCACTACCTCAGGCGACACAGAAGTAGGAAGTGAAAATGAGAGAGCTGAAAACTGTGAGCAGGATCCCAGACACCTATATCCACTGATTTTCTTCTCTCAAAGGTGATTTGTGTGAGGACCTCGGCCCTCCAACCTGCAACAGCTTATCGAGGTCTCTTATGGGGTAGAAGCCAAAAAGAAAGCTCCATTTGAGGAAATCAAAATAGAGAAATGTGTTGGTCTCCCTACCCAGATTCTGACCCAAGAACCAAAGATCTTTTCATCCCAGACAACCTCAGCATCCTAACACAGAAGAAGATGGAGGAGAGGATGAAGGATACAAGTTCAGTTTGGTTGTTGTCTTTATTGGTGTGGTGCTTTTTGGGTTTTTAGTTTGATTTATTTTTTGTATTGTTCTTATGTTTTTCTTCCTATTTCTCTTTCTTCTCTTAAACCAATATTTATAACCTCTGGAAGGACTCCTCCCATTTTTTGCTTGTTTGGTTTTTGCCCCCCCCCCCCCGCCCTTTCCTTCTTTTCCTCAAACAGAACCACATAACTTGAACCATTTTGTTCCACCTCACAAACTGAGGGGGAAATAATGGAGGGTACCAAGACCAAACAGTTCTATGAATATTGAGTAAAAATAAAAAATGATCAGACTTAGGTACCAAATCAAAGCCAATGAAAACAGGATGATACCCAATCTACAACAAGCTAGACTCAGAAGGGACCACTTATACTAGCAGCCCAGGGGTAAAGGAAGGGGATATGGGAATGGGGGTAGAGAGAAAGGACAACATTGATGGTGGGAATGCCCCTGATTCAATGTCACTATATACCTAAAATTTTACTGTGAATGATTTGTAATCCACTTTGGTCAAAATAAAAATTATTATAAAAATAATACAATAAAAAATAGCAGCAATGAAATAAAATTCAGTTGAAGCACAACTTTAGAACTTCTTTCAGAACCTTCTGCAACTTTCTTCTAGGTTAAGCTTTCAATTTTATTTGCATCAGTCATTATGTTGTGGGTTAAACTGTTCTGGTTAAACTGTGTGTTCTGCCTGCATAGATCATAACGCTACTCTTTTGTTCTATGCCCCACTACAAACAGATAATTTTTTATTCAACTTTTGTGGTTTAATGTTAGCATGCACCGTTCTGGGGAAATGAATAAAGTTAGGTTTTGATAGTTCTCAGCTATCCTACTGAATGTTTCTCAGTTGCCGTGATGTTTGATTGTGTATATTATATGACAACTTATTTTCAAATTATGTCCGCAAAATTATTCTAATGTTTTTGCCCACAGAAGTAGATGGAAAAGGAAATTGGTACTATAGACTCTTATTACTTGCTTATTATAAGAATGATTGGCAAACTCATTTTCAAACTATGCACACATATATATACATATATATATATATAAAAATCACAAGAACACTTTTGAATATATATATATATATATATATATATATATATGAAAAGGAACTCAGGTGTTCTATACTTGTATTACAGTGCTCAGTGTAAGAATGCTTAAGAATTTTCAAATTAACGGAATGTGCAGAAAGGTTCTAATATTTGTGTTCAGAAAAGTCTATGAAAAAATTTATGATATGTATAAGGAAAATACCTGAAAAAAATTTTTAGAATGATGTATATAATTTAAACATTGATGCTATTACAACTTTTACTGTGCCTATACAAACTAACAAATGCTTTTATAAGATCTGATCTAGAATTGCCATCCCTGGCAGAAAAAAGTAGAACAAAACCTTTGTAATTTATTTTTGTTTGTTTTGTTTTAAACAGAATTGTGGAATTGTAAGATGACATCTAGTTATTAATCCAAAACAAAGGTCTTCCCTCATCTTTCTATTTCCATTAAATCTCTCCTTTGATATATAAAAGTCCACCTGGATCACTCTGCATGCCCCACCCTGGTAGTTTTTGTTCTGGGATAAAAAAGAAAAGTCAGTTGTGGCTTTTGACAGTGGCAGAAAAACTTGAGGCAAAAAGTGGACTGGCTTCATGGCTCTTTCCTGACTGGCTTGGCTTATTATATTTTCCCCACTACCCTGCTTCTTGAGTTCCACTGGCCTAAGAGGTTAGAAACATGGCATGTGGAGGGAACTCACAAGTCGTGGATTTTTATTTTACAAGGAAGGATGGGAGTAAATATTTGCAGCTGGGGAGGAACTGATGTCTTGGGGACAAGAGCCAAGAATGGGTTACAGGGCTCAAGTCTCACCTTCTCTTCCTGCCTCTTAAAGGCAGACTCTACTCAGGGGAACCCCTGAGCAGTGGCATAGCAGGAGACCAACCCTGAGAACACAGAAGTAGTTCCTATGGCCAGTCCAGCTTCTTAGCTGCCAGTTCCCTTATTGTCTCATCATACACAGAGCCCTTTAGCTGCCCTCATGCATGAATCATGCATGAATCAGGCTTTAGAACTCTTCACAAGATTTCTCTTTTATGTCAACAAAAAATGAATGTAGGCCATGTAAAATGCAACAGCAACGATGTATTATTTTCTGGCTCCTTCTTACTGACAAGAATAATATCCCTTTTCTTCTCTGAGAATCGCATTGTCCCTGGGAGAGGAACACGACTTGATGATTTATTCTAGATACTCAAGTTCCGTAGCTGGTGAGGAATGGAGAATCTATTCGACTGCCCCAAGTCTGAATTCTCAGCTTGTGCATGACTCCCCATGGGGGTGAAAATTGGCCATGGGAGCTTGTCAAAGTTTCTGCTCAAAGGCTGACCGTGTATAGCTGCAGTAACCTCAGACTTTAGAGACAGACAGACCTGTAGAAATGCCCAGAACTGGGGGATATCGTGTTTCTTGTATGAACACAAGTGTATGTGGGCTCGGTATAAAAGAGAGCTTGGAAGGAGGGTAAAGGAGATCAGAGACAGGAGCGGGTTTTGAGTTCAAGAGGGTCTATGGAAATATGCTTCAGTAGCACAAGAGAAGCAATTTTAGCTGCATGTGTGGGGGCTGCATTGGGGGCCAGAGTTACTAGTGGGGAATGGGGATAAATAGATGCTTTGAAAGTCACTTCCTTGTTGATGGACAGTGAGAAAGACACCTTGAACTGCCTTATCCCCTTGGCAGCCATTCTAGCAAACAGGTCATTCTGCACCAATCAGATGAAATATCTAAAAGAGTTAGAATTTTATTCAAGGCACTAACATTGCCCAGGAAAGTTGCCAGTGTCGAAGGAAGAATGGCTGTTTGCAGGAGCTGATTCCATCTCCATAGCTAAACTGCTCAAAAGACTCACAATAGCACCATGATTTTTATGCTCCTTATTGTTGTTTTTTTTTTTCATTTTCAATAGATACTTAAAAATCAATTTATTTTTATTCTGGCGTATACCAAGGGGATAGTGTTTGCTTGGATGCAAAGGCAATTTTAATTTAGCGGGAAATGGATTTTCTTTATCACATAGAAACGTAGGCTCAATGAAAGACACAGCAAATAAAATTCTCATTTCCATCCCAGGGGTTTGGAATGGGGATCTGAGGTTGGCAAAAGGACAAGCTGAGGTTTGTAGCATTCTGTGTGAATCTCTCCTTCAAGTTATGAGTTGTCAATAAAAGCTCTTAGTGAGTTGCACTGATGGCCCAGAGATGACTGCTGTGTAGATCTGAGTGTTCCAAAGCATGGAGGGATATTGTGAAGTCAATGGAGAGGAGAAGCTGTGATCTCATGAACACTGCCCACCAGGGCACCACTGGCTCTTTTCTCTTCTCTGCCCATCAGTCCCCTCTGAATCTACCCACTGAATCAGAGTGCAAACCTGAGACTATTATCTATTTGGGGGTGGGCACACACCTAGAGATGCTCAGGGATTACTCCTGACTTTGCATTTAGGAATAAGTCCTGGCTGGCTCAGGAGACCTTATGGGATAAAGAGTGAGATCTAATCTGGATCGCTGCATGCAAGGCAACTGCTCTCCCTACTGTTCTATCACTCCTATTCATCAAGTCTTTGTTTCTTTAGTTACCGTAACTGGGAAAATTCTTAGTGTGTGGCCCTGTGGTCTCTCTGCCAAGGTTTCCTTTTATTCTTCTAACTAACTCTCATTCTCTGCGGTGTCACTGGGAAAATTCAAGTCGAATTGAACCTGTGAATGAACCACCCATTTCAAATCTGCAGCTTATTCTTCTATTTTTACTGTTTTAATGTGTTTGTTTAAGAGAGATAAGGGAGATGGAGGGAGAGAGAGACAGAGACAGAGAGTGGAGGGATGAAGAGAGAGAGCCTATCTTCAACCAAATAGCCTGTTTCTGTCTCTCTGCCACCCTCCCCACACCACCCTTTCCCCAGAGTACCAGAAGCCACACTTTGTCCCATAAGTGGGTCCTTGCACAGGTGAAAAGTCCGAGGAGTGCTGAAACGCACTGCCAGCATCTACTTCACTCATTTTCACCCTCCTTCCTTGCTGCCTGCATCTCAAAGGAGCACTGGGGATATTTGTGAATCTATTATGTCTGTGACATCACCCACAGCAACACTGGCAAGTGTCCAGTTTTATTGCTTTCCATGGTCAAAGAAGCATTGCTCTGAGAAGAGGTCCACCAGTCCCCAGACTCTGCCAGTGAGACCATTGACCCCAGCTGGTGGGTTGGCTGCTCCACTGGGCCAGGTAGTAGAGGAAAGACTCCCTCACTTCATATCTTACAGGCTGGCATAGGAAGTCATAGTGATTGCTTGAGTGAGTGAGTCTGCACTGACTGGAAGGTTGGCACCCATCTGCAGGAACTGGGTATGGCCTCCAGAAGCTGAGTTGGTAAAGAAAAGTTCACCAGGCCTGGAATCAAATTCTAACTCCTGGGCTGCAAAGGTCAGAAAATTAAGTATAAGAAACTGAGCATAAGAGACCTGTAAAATGTGTGTGTGTGTGTGTGTGTGTGTGTGTGTGTGTGTGTGTGTGTGTAGGGGTAGGGGAAAGGGGCATTACAGAGGAAGCTTCAAGATCCACATGGTCTGGGGCCGGAGAGATAGCATGGAGGTAAGGCATTTGCCTTTCATGCAGGAGGTCATCGGTTCGAATCCCGGCACCCCATATGGTCCCCCGTGCCTGCCAGGAGCAATTTCTGAGCCTGGAGCCAGGAATAACCCCTGAGCACTGCCGGGTGTGACCCAAAAAAAAAAACAAAAAAAAAAAAAAAAAGAAAAAGATACACATGGTCTGAGACTTCTGGATTTTCCTAGAACTTTGTTCTATACTGATCTCTGGTCCATTACTGCCTGTGCAGTCAGGCTCAGGTTATGGTGTGTGCAGGTGTCTATGTTTATAAATGGTTTTGCATGTATCTGGGTTTGACATGTATATTTGCATATGTGACTATGTATGTGTGTATGCATATGCATGTTTATGTATAAGAGAGATAGTCATGGAGAGAGCAGCAGGATATACATTTATATACCCTACAGAAAAGAAGAACACCAATCGCATTCTGTGCAGCTTTCTTTTCTGTCACATTGGCTCATTGAATCAAACCAGAGCAAGTTTCCACAGTGCCAGCATATACTCAGCTCCAATGGCTGCAGTCCAGGCCCTCGAGTTTCTCAGAGCAACTATGTGCCTCCAAAACACAATGATAATAATATATTTTACTATAATTGCATGAAAATTAGTATTTTTCGAAGTGAAAGTTATTTTCATTGAATCAATGCATTACATAGGCACGCAGTTATTCATGAATGCATTTCAGATATACAATATTTCACTCTCTCCAAATGTTAAAGGACTCCACTAGGCCCACTCGTGAGCAAGATAGGCTGGTTGATGCTGTTGCCCATCAGATTTGGAAGGACAGGAAGGTCTATGCGAGGCTCCAAGAGAGTTCATTTTAGAGCAGTTGTGTTGGGAATATATATGTGGTGGATCACACAACTGCATATGTGAGGAAGCAGAGGCAGCCTCTCTTGTGAGTTGCCACCTGGCCCATACCTGCAAAACCTCTTAGTAACACAGCTACCCACAAGGTGGTAGGGCCAGACACTGTTCTTGTCCACCTTGCTGGATTTGTAAAATTATTTGGGGGCTTTAGGATCACTCCCTCTGGTGCTCAAGTAGCTATTCCTTAGCTCTATACTGAGAAATTTCCCCTAGCAGTGGGAGCTCATACATGCTATGTCAGAGAATGAACTGGAGTAGGCCATATGCATATCAAACCCTTAAACCTACTCTTTATCCCTGGCCTCACATCTGAGCTATACTGTCCATTCTGTGGGCCTCTCTCCTCAGTGTTTTCTCTGTGGAAGATACAGGTGAGAGTGAACAGAAAATTCTGGTGTTTCTTACTGAAATCTTTCCTGAGATCCTCTTCCCTCCTGCAGGGTAGTTTATGACTCTTCCAGTGCAGTACTTCACTTCCTGGATGAGTGTCCTGTTGATGTCTAGAGAAACTGACTCAAGATGGCGCTGCCATCATCCTTCCTTCTCTCCCTGCTGTTTCCTCACATGGAAGGTGGCTTT